>NC_060139.1:343633144-343936174 GCF_021461385.2 Schistocerca piceifrons
GACTTGTTCTAAATTTTTGCGTGAATTTTAGGGCAATTTAATTGTGGGAGCTGATTGTCTAATGCAGCTTCATGCCACCATAAGTGCTATTATTGTCAGATTCAGTTTGAATCTTGTAGCCTTCAAGTAGAGTGCTTGCGTAGTCAGTGTAACTGCAGATGGAGAGTGCAATGGATGTGGCAGGATCAGTAGCATTTTCTGTCCATACACAGTATTAGGTTTAGTTTTGTCCTCACATTATTCTGCAAAGAAGTGAATATTACTGTGTTGACTAGCGTATAACAACTTAAGTTTTTGTGTAACAATACTGAGTCACAGAAAGAATGTCAGAAAGTGAGTAGTTGCGTTTGTGTGTGTGTGTGTGTGTGTGTGTGTGTGTGTGTGTGTACGTACTTGTCTATTTCTGATGAAGGCCTAGTTGGCCAAAAGCTCACTATCTGACAGTCTTTTTGTTGTGCCAATCTGTGACTCAGAATCTCCACTATATGGTGAGTACCAGCTATCCTTTTCTAATATTGTTACATTCCATCCTTAAATTTCCATTGTTTGCATTTTTATGTACATTTTAGTGCTTTTGAATTGTGTGAGCTGACTCTGGACAGTAGAGTGTGTGTGTGTGTGTGTGTGTGTGTGTGTGTGTGTGTGTGTGTGTACTTGTCTATTTCCGATGAAGGCCTAGTTGGCCAAAAGCTCACTATCTGACAGTCTTTTTGTTGTGCCAATCTGTGACTCAGAATCTCCACTACATGGTGAGTACCAGCTATCCTTTTCTAATATTGTTACATTCCATCCTTAAATTTCCATTGTTTGAATTTTTATGTACATTTTAGTGCTTTTGAATTGTGTGAGCTGACTCTGGACAGTAGTAAAAACTAGAAATAGCTTAGCAGTACGAACGGGATTGCACCCAGTGACTCTTTGGGTTAGTGTAAGATTACTTGTGGTATACACAAAAAATTGTTTAAAGATGAAATCATGAATGGATACAGCGGAAACTAGCCACTATCTGTAAGCAACTAAAAGCAGTATTAGCCACTGTTGACAGGCTTCAGGCTGTTGCCTTGAGCTGCCACGGCATTGTGACACACAAGGCAAAAGCTTTTACGCCACTGGAGTCTATAGTTTTGCCTTGGATCCCAGATGTCGCACTGCCTTCCAAATCGCACATCTTGACTGGCCAGCACTTATCTGATGGATAAATGGAAAATGGTAGTGTGGTTGTGAATCTATATTGTTCTCTCTACCCTATCCTCAACCATGTTTCTAAATTCCTTCCAATATTTCCTTTTAGTTTCCTTCAGGACATGTTTCACATCATTCATTCTTTCCTATACTCCACCCCACCTTCTTCCATATGATATGATATCTATCTTTTCCAGGCTTCCTTCTTATACTTCACCACCTGCTTCACTTCCTCATTCTACAAACTTGTTCTTTTCTTCCTTGTATCTATTACTACTGCCACATAGGTCTTCTACCGACAGTAGTAATACTGACTTCAGCCTAATCCACATGAATTACTATCCTCATTCGTTCTATTTTGGAGCCTTGTTGTCACTGACTCCGCATACATATTTTTTTCTTGTTCCTTCTGAAATTTCTTCACTTTAATTGACTTTAATTTCTTGGTTTTAGATTTAGCTGGTTTCCAGAACTTAAGTGTCCATCCCCATCATCTGCAGCAAATTTTGCTCCTCGTATAACCTTCACATCAATGATGTCATTCAGTATATGCTGGGTACATAAAAAGTAATTGATAATGATTTTGGCATTTCTACCTTCTGTTTCATAGATAATTTTGCACACTTGATTTTTCAGGGAAAAAGGAGTTACCGAGTAACAGTTGATTTTCCATGCAGAATTCTATAAGATACCTGCCACCATCATTTTGGGTTTTCTCTCTGCCATGACTGCCCATATTTCCATGTGTACTCTTTTGTCCTGACCTGCTCTACTACTGAAATTTCATCCAGTTAGTACTGGACAGCCTTTGACTAGATTTTTGCCCAGAGTCCACTGTAGTCATGCATAGAAATCTTCTTGACCTAACAATGAAAAATACAGGATGGAAAAATGACAATATTACGCAGACAAATTGCTACTCACCATATAGCAGAGATGTTGAGCTGCAGACAGGCACACACAACTACTGTGTCTGGCTGCTAAAGTCTCATTCTAGGCAGCCAGAGACAGCAGTCATGCGTGTGTGAACAGCATTTGTGTGTGTGTGTGTGTGTGTGTGTGTGTGTGTGTGTGTGTGTGTGTGTGTGTGTGTGTATTTCAGAAGAAGGCCTTGTGGCTGAAAGCTTACATGTTTAGTAGCTACATGGTGAGTAGCAATCTACCTTTTTCGTAATATTGTCATTCTTCTTGATCTAGTATATTAGAATCTTCAGTTGGTGCGTACACCTGAACGTACGACTCTTCCATTTCCAAGTCAAAATCATCAGCTGTTATTCTTGAACTGACTAGTTCCCATACACTCACTTTCATTTCAAGCAGCTCCCTGATAATTATACCTACTCCTGCTTTTGCTCAACTACATATTGCAGACCCAGAGTACCTTGAAATATAGTAGCCCTCCAGCATTCTTCTCATTCCACTACCTCTGCTTTTCACCTCACATACTCCAAGAATCTCTAGTTTATGGTCCTTCACTCCCTGAAAAAGTACTACCTCTTTACCATCAATCATCTTTATATTCCATGATCCAAATCTTGTCCATTTCAAAACCAGTCGTCATCATACAGATCTCTCCAGCCAGAGGCTAATACTATTTCTCTGAATCACTTTTACCTCCACATTGGTGATTAGCCCATTCTTGAGTAGTTTGTCAGGTCACCTCCTGTGACGAAGCAAGCTGGAATAATTTTAATTACCCTCTTGTTTTGTCATCTGCCTCCTTAAAATTCATTTTTTTCATTTTGACTTAATTAACATTAACATACATGAGTATAAGCTGTATTTTCATAAAACAGAAACATTGGCCCTCAGTTTTAAATTAAATAACACCAGACCTAATTTTGTGATTAGTTTTATGTATGTATTTGATTTTCTAATTTATTTTGACTATTCCTAGTTAGTATCTTCCATTATAGGGAGAAATCAGTAACTGATTCGTAACTTAAATTCTATTGTTGACATATAAACAAATAAAAGTTCTGCAATACTTGTAAACATTTCGAAGACGAAACGCAAGTAATCTTAAAGTATCTATTTAACTCTATTCAAAAACATGGTAGCAAAACCAGCTATTAATTAATTCCAAAGTAATTAACAGTTTTGTCTAAGGTATTGTTTACATAACTATATTTGTTAATATCATAATTTAAACAAATAATTCGGCTTAGCCCTTGTAGTAGAAGAAACTGTTAAAAAGATGGAATTTTTCGATGTATTCAGTTAATTTAATGAGTTAAGTTTTAATTGCAATTTCTGTAAATTTAACTTCGAACAATGTGTAGTTTCAGTACCGATTATTGTGATTACCGGTACATATAAGGGCCCGAATTTTGGTCATGAGACAGTCAGTCCATGGCCAAGTTTCAGATGAGTAACCTGTGCAGGTTAGAACAAAAACAGTGCTTCAATTTAACTATGAAATAAGTGTTAAACAGTTAGGCCATGTGTAGAAACCAATGACAGTGACTGCTCCATATGTACCTGATTATTCTTCAAGAAGTAGGGACTTTGTGGTTATGTTTTTACTGCTCGTAGATGTTCAACAGGAAACTATTGTAGCAGTATGTGGAGTTTCGCCTGCAAACTATTAATGAGGCTTAACGCAAGTTAAACAATAGTGCACTGGCCATATAACTGTATTATTGGGGGGTCGTTAACAGTGAAATTAAAGTACTGTGAAATGCAACTGTGCATCTGTCGGCTGCGTTATTTAAAGTAGTCAGTGTCGGAACCCACAAACCCCATTTTTCAGTCAGTGTAGCAACGCAGTCCCCCTCAGGAGACACCGCCTTAACAAAACACTGTCCATGTGGGCGAGGGGGTTTGTGTGATCCAATGAAGTGGAGGGCTATGCCGGCGGTGGTGTAACTACCAGCAGGGCCTCCCAAGCCGGACAGGTCTCCATAGAGGATCCAGACAAAGTGTGTCTCACAAAGTCCCATCCAGTGTCCTGTCCTGTCTTGTCCTATCCTATTCTGTTCTGTCCCATCCTATACACTCCCTTTCTTTCCTTTCCCTCCTTGTGATTGTGTGGCAGCAGACACAGTCCCCTAATGTGGACAGCAGAAGTTCCTTGTAAATCAGGACAACATTGATGCACATAGGCCTTACTGCGAAGGGATGGATAGCGTTCTGTAGTCGTGGTGAAGACAAGCTATCTAAGGGGTAAGGCCCTGAAATAAAACCTTGGCAGGTATCCAGGCCATGAGGTGGCAGCCCCACCACGACACTCGGGGGCTGTGGGCTGATAACCCGCACCACCAAAAAAATACACATCACAGAAACTAAAAGGAGAAACAGCCGGACGGATCTTAAGGATATGACCTTTGGCCTGAAAAGGAAAACCCATATAGGTTTTTGGAATGTAAGGACATTGAGAGAGGCAGGGAGGCTAAGACAGGTTGAAAAAGAGATGGAGAACTATCGACTAGATATATTGGGACTAAGTGAAGTGAGGTGGTCAGAATCTGGGGAATTCCAAACACAAAATGGTGGACTGTTGCTGTATGCGGGTCAGACAGGTGAGGACGCGATGCATAGGAATGGTGTAGGGCTCTTACTATCTAAAAGCAGCAAGAAGAGCTTACTGGAGTGGAAACCAGTCTCAGAACGGATAATAACCGTAGGCTTTAAAACAAATGTGCGATATGTCACCGTAATTCAATGCTATGCACCTACTGAAACAGCTAAAGGAGAATTAAAAGATGCATTTTATACAGAACTTAACGGAGTCCTTAGACAAACAAATTCTAGGGACATAAAAATTTGAATGGGTGACTTGAACGCAAAAGTTGGTTCAGAAAATGAAGGGCTTGAGCATATCATGGGCATGCATGGAATGGGGATCAGGAATGTAAATGGTGAAATGTTGATAGATACATGCGCTGAACAAGACTTTGTCATTGGAGGCACATTGTTTCCACATCGTAACTGCCATAAGATAACGTGGGTTTCTCCAGACCATGTTACCGAAAATCAAATAGACTACATAGTCGTAAGCCACAAGTTCCGACACTCTTTGTTAGATGTCAGAAATAGAAGAGGGGCAGACACTGGAAGTGACCACCATCTAGTTTTGGCGGGATTCAGACTGAAGATAGTGGCAAATAGAACCAAGCTCAATCACAGGTGCAAGAAAATAGATGTGGCAAGATTAAAAGACCAACAGATCAAAGAAACATTTGCACTTGAACTACAAAACAGATTCCAGGTCCTCTCTGAAGAAAACTTTATGGAAGAGGGAATTGAAACAGGCTGGCAAAAAATCAAAGATAGTTATTTAGATGTGGGAGAAAAAATCTTAGGATTTAAGGCACATCAAAGGAAGGAATGGATCTCAGATGCTACGTGGAATGAAATCAGCCACAGGAAAGAACTAAAACTTAAGTTAAATTTTTGTAAGACAAGAGCGCAGAAGAGCGAAACGCATAAGGAATACATGGAGGCGAACAAAAAAGTGAAAACACTGCTACGTCGAGATAAAAGGAAATGGATAGATGAGCAAGCAAAATTAGCAGAAGAGGCAGCAAGACAAGGAAATATGAAAGAGCTCTACAATACTAGCAAACGGTTGTCAATGAAGAACTTCAGACATGAAGGAACAGTTAAGAACAAGGATGGGGTGATGATTACAACTCAACAGGCACAGCTACAGAGATGGGAGGAGCACTTTAAGAAACTGTTAAATTGTGAAGACAACCAAGAGGAACAAGTAAGAGATGTTCCAGAGGAAGTAGAAGAAGATCAAGATATAAATTTGCAGTGCCCCACAATGGACGAAATTAGGATTGCCTTGAAAACACTAAAAAATACAAAGGCTCCAGGCCTAGACAACAGAGCACCGGAGCTCTTAAAAGCTGATATTGAAAATACTGTTAAAATGTTCCATCCTTTGCTGAAGCATATTTGGCTTGAAAAGAAATCTCCAAAGGAGTGGAAAAATGGTTTGGTGGTAAAGTTCCCAAAGAAGGGAAATTTGTCAGACTGTAACAACTGGCGTGGTATTACATTGTTGTCGGTGCCCAGTAAGGTCCTCACCAGAATTATTTTAAACAGAATTAAAGAATCCCTTGAAAAGCGACTGCGTAAAGAACAGGCCGGTTTTAGGGCACAATGCAGTTGTGTTGATCTTATTAACACTCTTAGGATCATTTTAGAGCAAAGCAAAGAATTCCAAGCAACCATGTACCTGGCATTCATTGATTTTCAAAAGGCCTTCGATTCTGTGAAACATAAAGTGCTCTGGCAGGTGTTGCGGAAGTATGGCATACCACAGAAGATCTTAAACATCATAAAAGATCTATATGATGGCTACAAATGCTGCATACTCCACAAGGGAAATATGACAGAGTCCATAAAAGTAACAACTGGAGTCCATCAGGGTTGCATTTTGTCACCAACACTTTTTCTACTCATTCTAGACTCTGTTATGAGAAGAGTCACAGCAGACAGGAGACGAGGAATCCAGTGGGGGGCCCATGAACGTCTGGAGGATTTGGATTTTGCAGACGACATAGTTTTATTAGCTCCAAGGCTGACTGATATGCAAGCTAAATTAAACTTGCTGAAAGAAGAGGCAGAGACTGCTGGCCTCAAGATAAATATAGGCAAAACAAAGGAAATGGGAGTAAATTCAGGGAACATGGAGGTGCCATTGTTAATAGGTGAGCAGCGGGTGGAGACTGTCAACTCATTCCTGTATCTGGGTAGTATAGTGGCGGAAGATGGTGGAGCTGGAGATGACGTGAAAAGCTGCATTAAAAAGGCAAATTCTGCCTTCATACAATTGTATCCAATACGGAAAAATAGAAATATCACGTACAAAACAAAAATCCGTATTTTTAATACAAATGTGAAGGCTGTCCTTCTGTACGCCAGTGAAAGCTGGAAAATGGATAAAATGATAACATCCCAGTTACAAAGCTTCACAAATAGATGTCTTCGACGCATCATGAATATCTGGTGGCCAGAAAAAATATGTAATGAGGAGCTCTGGAGAATAACAAACCAGATACCTATAGAAGACTAGATACGAGAGAGAAAGTGGGGCTGGTTGGGGCACACCTTGAGAAAACCAGATGGAGCCATCGAGAAAAAAGCATTGGAATGGAATCCCCAGGGAACAAGGAAGAGAGGAAGACCAAGGGGCACATGGAAGAGGACAGTGGAAGGGGAAGTAAAAAGAGTTGGCAAGACCTAGGCAGAATTGAGGCAAATGGCCAAAGACCGAGACGGATGGCGAGCTCTCCTGGATGCCCTATGCCCCCATAGGGGCCAAAGGAATTAAGTCAAGTAAGTAAGTCATGTAGCAACGCAGTACGCTGACCACCGAGGACAACAACCAACAAACGAGGAACTAAAAAGCAGGAGGGATCGTTTCACATGGTACCATTGCAGGTGAGGATTATTGTACATAAAAACAGTAAAACAAGGACTCGTTAACTTTGAAAACTGAAATCAAGAGCAGTTTACTGTGCAATGGTGCAATCGCAAATCAATGCTGGGGTTTCATAACAATGAAGGTGCAACAGTCAGTCAACGAGCAGGTTCTAAGGAAGCAACCACTGAGCACAGGAGCAGCCAGTCAGCATGCAGGTGGACACAGCTGACAGGAGGTGAACAAGATGACTCGCCGAGAGAATTACAATGAGCAGCAGACGATGAACCAAGAGGGCAACCACAGCAGTAGCAGCAGCAGCAGAATGAATGAGAATAAGGTAATCTCATAGCAAAGCGATTTTGTATTAAGTCATACATAATGAGTGACCTTAACGAACAAGACAGTGTTACAGAGGACAAAGCTGTAGAGGTTAAGTTGTTACATGAACAGGAGGATGTAAGTGTGACTGGTTCTGCAGACGGTGACGATTCTAAATCAAACATGAATGTAACTTTGACAGATGGGGACAAAGGTCCTATTATAAAGAGCGAAATGGACAAAAACAGTACTGAAGTGTATGAGGTCGTTAAGGTTAAGGAAGAGGAACCTAGTAGCAAAAGTCAGCAAGGAAAAAAGTTCATGGCAGACGAAAATTGGGGAGAAATGTTAAGGCAAATTATGAGTAATATCCGTAGCATGAAAGAAGACATTAGTAGTATGATGAAGACATTAGTAGTGTGAAAAAAAAAAGACATTAGCAGGGTGGGAAAAAAAGCTGATAGCATTAGAACTGACATGGTTAGCTTAAAGGATGAACTGAAGAAAGAAATTAAAAAGGAGATTAAGCTAGTCAGCTCTAATATTTCAGAATTAAATATAAAATTAACATCGAGTAGTAAATGTGTAGAAGAGAGAGAGAGAAACTTTGTGATGGCCATAGTAAGAAGGTGGAGGTTTTCAAGAAACAATGTGCTGGAAGTAGAGTTAAACTTGAGAACCAAATCGATCACATTAGAAATGATTTAGAGACAGGGGTAAAAACCAAGTGTGCAGTAGTGGTAAAGGAAAAACCGGTAAAAGTAGGTCAAAATGTAGATTCAAAATTGAGAGAAATAGAGAAAAAAGTGGAAGATATACCAAATCTAGAGCATAGCATGGGTGAAAGTATGTGAGAGTCTGACTGTAGTCAGATGACAGCAGTGACGAATCCAGTAGTGATGAGAATGGGGTATTTGAATCTATAATTAATAACGAAGGCAATGTGTTAACTAAAGAAAGGATTAAAGAGGATTTGTTGTACGAACAAGATCACACGGTAAGTAAAAAGGAAGTGTGTCAACCTGTAAGAACAGCAAGTGTACTAGGTATACATGTTTCGTGTTTATTGGAAAGTGGTAGTGATTTGAATGGCATGTCCCAAGCATTTTTTGAACCAGTTAAGAACACAGATGGTATCGTAGTAATGCATGTTTCTAGAATAAAAATTATTGGTGCTACTGGTAAGCTATCACCGAGTGTGACACGAGAGGTACTATTAGATGTAGAATTGGCAGGACAGCCGTTGAAATACAATTTGTTGGTGATTCAAAATCTCAGCATTGAGGTAACATTTGGAACTAATTCCTTGTACAATTAACAAGTAGGGGTTCAACATTCTCTGTTGAACTCATCATGCAGCAATAATGCTTACCCCAGCTGTCTGTCTCATTTTCATGTTTCCTGAGACAGCCAAACTCTTCTCCTATCCTATCTGCCGTTTATAAGTGAGTCAGAACCATTCTATCTTCTACTTTCATTGTACTTTTGTATAGTAGCATACTTTAGTATAGAAATATTTCAGAAAAGTTTTATTCAATGTAATATATATATTACGTTAAAATGAAAGGCGTCAGCATGTGTGGAGGATAATTAACATCTGCAGTAATCATCAGCTCATGGGTGCAGCAGCAGAGACAATGTGCAGTATAAACCATCTTAAACACTAAATCTTCATATTAATTGTTGTACAATAGAAGTATTTGTGTTCAGTGCAGTCAGTACATGTGAGATAACTATCTATCTGTGTCACGGTACAGCCTTTTCTAACACTAAGGAACTACAACTTTAAACATAGTTGCCTGGAGTGATGTGTGATGAATGTATTAGCAAGACTTGTATGTATATTGCCCTTCAGGCTAGAATGTCAAGCAAATAATAGTTTTTCTAAGTGGAAATTTTGTCTGACTGGTAATGAAAGTTAAGTTTGCCTTAGCATATGGCTCTGTTACTGTGGAGTGTTTTTCAGTAGAGTCAACTTTGCATTAGATAAGCAGAGCAGGTGTTTTTTTATTAGTTAATGAACCAATAATGGAATAATAAAATAATGAATAATGTTAGGGTCTTAATGGTTAGGCAGCCTGTCTCTGCAGTACGGATATTTTTTGAGAATGCAATCCACCAGTTAACAAGGTATGAAATGTAAGTGAAATAATGGAGCTAACAGACGTGATCAAGTAATGAAATAGATGAAAGTATACAAATGAACGTGGTGTAACTGCAATGATGATCTATTTTTGAACTAGGCAACCTTGGGTACTGTGCACATTGTGCAATTTATGACACTGCAGCTGGAAATGAGAGTTTAACAGAAAGAGCAATTTTTACAAGTCATATAATGCTGCATCACTGGACTTATATGTTACCTGAAAACTGCTTTTTGTGTTCTGAGGATGGGCTTGAGGTGGTAATAATGTAATGAAGAACAAGAAGTTTGCTGATTAACTGATAACTGTGGTGCTAGACTGATGTGAATATTTCTGACAGGTCAAATATTTGGTAACATTTAGTGATTTTGTGAGGATTTAATTTTCTGGTTGAATGAGAGCACTGCTCAGAGTTGAGTGGAGAAAAACTGCAATGATTTGGTACAACATCCATCCCCCTCATCTTGATTTGAATAGTAATTAAGTTAAGTAATGGTGACTATTCTTTCTTCATAACGTACTGATTAGCAAAATCTATGCTACTGCACTTCTTGAGTTTTTACTAGACGTAATGTACATATTTTAGACACCAAGGTGCTATTTTGCAAATGGTAAGAAACTAAAATCTTTCAAGTTCAAGCAGTCTTAGTCAGTTACAGCTTAGAGTAATATATTGTTGTGTAATGTGTACTTGGTTTTAAATGTTTGCTACTCCACACCTTTCATACTATAGTCAAATTTAGTGCTAATTATTGTAATGTTATGAAAACTATGTAATGCATTTATTTATGATGTATGGACTACCATTTTTTGTGTGACACATTTTTTCTTTGACTTAAGTTAGACGTAAAAATAAGTGTACTAAAGGAGGATATTTTGTCTAATTTTTTCACATGCTGTAGCTGAGGAGAACCACCTCCAAGGGAACAGATCACAGTGCATTTCCTAACTGCCACTTGAACCTGTTGAAGACGTGGACAGCTTGGTGAGAAATTGTGTTAAAGATCATCAAAAATGTGAAAGTGCTTCTTAAACTCATTGCAACCCATTAGGATTTATTCTGTTTAGAGAACTTGTACAACGTGATATGTATCTTAAATGTAATCTTCGCTGAACAAAAAAAAGGACATCACTTATGATGAAGATGCATAAATTTTGTTAAATGTATAAATTGTGTATATTTTTAGTGTGTACAATGATCTGTACATAATTATTTTTCATGGGGATTTTCTTATAGCCAGTTCACATAAGTTAGAATTTGAAAAACATATTTCCTGTAGTTTTCGATAGGATTACTTACGTAATAATTTTTGTGTGTGTACATTGTTAAACCCAATTTCTGGTGTCACTTGTGGCCATTGAATTGCCCATTTAGCTATTAGCAATATCTATCTGGTCAATCCAATGAGGGGATGATGTGACGAAGCAAGTTGGGATAATTTTAATTACCCTCTTGTTTTCTCATCTGCCTCCTTAAGATTTTGACTTAATTAACATTAACATACATGAGTATAAGCTGTATTTTCATAAAACAGAAACATTGGCCCTCAGTTTTAAAGTAAATAACACCAGACCTAATTTTGTGCTTGTTTTTTTTTTTTGTATGTAATTGATTTTCTAATTTATTTTGACTATTCCTAGTTAGTATCTTTCATAATAGAGAGAAATCAGTAATTGATTCGTAACTTAAATTCTATTGTTGACATATAAACAAATAAAAGTTCTGCAATACTTGTAAACATTTGGAAGATGAAACACAAGTAAACTTAAAGTATCTATTTAACTCTATTCAAAAACATGGTAGCAAAACCAGCTATTAATTAATTCCAAAGTAATTAACAGTTTTGTCTAAGGTATTGTTTCCATAACTATATTTGTTAATATCATAATTTAAACAAATAATTTGGCTTAGCCCTTGTAGTAGAAGAAACTGTTATAAAGATGGAATTTTTCGATGTATTCAGTTAATTTAATGAGTTAAGTTTTAATTGCAATTTCTGTAAATTTAATTTCGAACAACGTGTAGTTTCAGTACCAATTATTGTGATTACATATAAGGGCCTAAATTTTGGTCATGAGACAGTTAGTCCATTGGCCAAGTTCCAGATGAGTAACCTGTGCAGGTTAGAACAACAACAGTGCTTCAATTTAACTGTGAAATAAATGTTAAACAGTTAGGCCATGAGTAGAAACCAATGACAGTGACTGCTCCATATGTACCCGATTATTCTTCAAGAAGTGGGGACTTTGTGGTTATGTTTTTACTGCTTGTAGATGTTCAACAGGAAACTATTGTAGCAGTATGTGGAGTTTCACCTGCAAACTATTAATGAAGCTTATCGCAAGTTAAACAATAGTGCACTGGCCATATAACTGTATTATTGGGGGTTTGTTAACAGTGAAATTAAAGTACTGTGAAATGCAACTGTGCATCTGTCGGCTGCGTCATTTAAAGTATTCAGTGTCATAATCCACAAACACCATGTTTCAGCCAGTGTAGCAATGCAGTACACCGACCACCGAGGACAACAATCAACAAACGAAGAACAATCAACAAACGAAGAAGCAGGAGGGACCGCTGCACTTCCCATGGCCTTTTTGGCCATCACATCCCAGGTATTCGGGGTGTGGGCAATGCATTTCCTCTGTATCCATTTAGGTATGATTTTTCATCAATTATTCAGTGGGTGGTGGTAGTTGTTCCCCAGTGGACAGCAGGATTGTCACATTCCTTTGCCCAAAGATGTGCATTAATGAGCATATATTTGATGAATTTTATATTTAAATGATGTGGGTATTTGAACTGAACAAAAGGGGGGGGCGGGGGGGGGGGGGGGGGGGGGGGAGAGACTAGAGTGAAATTGGAAGAAGTGTTCCAGTTATTACCATCTTCCAATGCTACCGAGGGAACCACATGGCTTGCCATGAAAATTGTCTCAACTTTAGTACATTCAAGTTTCTGGGAAAACTTTGAAGTTGATTTTCTCCAGCATTCTTGAGAGTTTCATGCAACTGCTTTGGGAAATTGATATTTGAATTTTGTACTTCACATACCATAAATGTAAAAAAATTTAAAAATGCAGTTGCCGGGTGTGACCTACACAAAGGACATACTAGGGACGCTGGAAGTCTGTAACTGGTTCCCAGGAAACAGAATACCCCTCTATCTTACAAATACTAGCATTATACAATTCTAGTCAAATAAATATGAGTTACAGATTCCAAAAGCAGAGACCAATGGGCATAGACTGAATGAGGTTCCATGTGTGAAGTTGCTAGATATCTAGATGGCTAATAATATTAAGAGATACCAGCACATGGATAACTTAAGATAAAATCTGTTCTGCCCGCTTTGGACTTGGAAATCTATCATAATATGTTGACCTGTAGACAGGACTCTTGGCACACCTTTGCTCAATAATATGCAATTACATAGTTTTCTGAGGCAACAAAGCTAATGTTTAAAAATTATTTATTCTGCAGGAGTGTATAGTAAAAATATAATGTAAAACTGATTACCAGACATCTTGCAGAAACCTCTTCAGGGGACTTGATAGTCTTGTACTTACGTTCTAATACACTTATTGCCTAATGGTTTTGTGATTCATAAGAGTGAATTTTGAATGAACTGTGAAATTCACAGCCACAATATTACAAGTAAGATAATTTCTGTGTAGGTGATTCATGCCCACCTAGGGCCCACAATAGAGTTTTACATTCAGGTGCCAAAGTTTGGAAAGGTTGCCAGCAGACATCACACAGATAATTTGAAATCCCCAGAAATTAAAAGATAAAGTAAAAGAACATCCCTGCTGCTATTCCTATAATTAATAAGTATATCTGGACTTGGGGATACAAATTTTGAGTAACACTAATTTTTATAATAACTCTCCACCACGAGCACCACGAGCAACACAGACATGTGCGATCAGCTCTTTCCAGACAATTCCACGTCTTACTAATTATTGCCTTTGTTTGCACGTCGCAAGTCACGATTTTTCTATAAAATACTTTCCAATTGTTCTGTAACACCATAAGCTGCCACATTAATGTCAAATCTTTTTCTGTTGCTCTGCAACATCAGAGATCGCTATTTTCCTGTCTGAAACTACAGGAGTTGCGTCTTACATGTTCTCCAGTCTCTCTCACATACTAACATGTATACCTTATCATGGCAGCAATTTCGTATCCGTATTCCAAGCTTGTGTTTGTGTGTGGAACCTTGCTTTAAGACATGCAATACTCAGAATATTTATCAACATGTTTATTCCGCTTTTATACTGTGGAACCTGCATTATTTACATTAAATGGCAATTAAAAATCAATTCTAAAGTAAGTTTTTTGTTTTCTGTTACATTCCTATGATTTTATCCTTACAACTATTCTGATCATCAAGTAAAACTGCCCTACGATTTTGTATGGAAAAAGAAAAAAAAATCTGCAAATTGTCCATAGTTAGAGTGTTAAACAGGTTTTTGGCTTTTCTCAGTATATAGACAGGAACATGGTCTCTGGTGAGTAGTACAAAGTAGCGGCTAAAAGCAGCACACGAATGGTGGAAGAGGAGGATCAGTGGCCTTTCAACCTCCCCCCCCCCCCCCCCCCAAAGTAGCTGCTTTTCTCCTAACACAGATATATAAAGTAATCTACAAATAATTCCCATAGTTATCAGAATGACGAGATCTGCAGTGGCTCTTTCTATCTGATAATGTATAACTTGACTCGTTCCACTTCCCGAAGTCTCTCCTTCACGGTGGGATTCATTGAACATGATGTGTGAATTAAACAAATAAAAGAACATATATGGCACTAGAGTAAGTTTTGGAATAATGGTTTGTGCCAAGGTATGCACTATGTGACATGTAAAGAGGTTTCAAAAGGTTCTACAAAACTACTGCAAAATCTGTCTGGCACAAAAAGCAACACAACTGAAATGAAAACACTTTCGTATAAAGCAGGCTTATCTTAGAAAATTCATAGCCTTGGTAGAGATACTGGTTTTAACTTCTGTTACAGAGTACGAATTCACCTGACACAACACTCTAACCAGAGACTTTACAATTTACCTTTCTACCTTCACCAGCCATACAAGAAAGAATGAATTCAATCAAAAGTTTGAGATTCTGTTAGGAGATATGTGTGTCTATTGCCATGCGATACTGTGTAGTTAGGACTATTTTATGTCACATAAATTAGTCTATTAGCAGCTATTTACGTAGCATGCTGATTAAAAACTCAGGTATACATTAAAAAAACTGCACATTTCTTGGACCTACCCTTATTATTAAAATGTTCTTCAATATGGGCTACCATCTCCTGATTGCTCTTGAAGTTAGTCATACAGCATACAGGACAGCTATCACTCCAGTTCTCCACACTATTTACAGGCTGCTGTGGCTGA
Source organism: Schistocerca piceifrons (assembly GCF_021461385.2). Taxonomy (NCBI): domain Eukaryota; kingdom Metazoa; phylum Arthropoda; class Insecta; order Orthoptera; family Acrididae; genus Schistocerca; species Schistocerca piceifrons. The sequence goes on from NC_060139.1 coordinate 343,648,569, forward strand.
AAAATAGTGGTCCAAGATTGAGAAAAAATACATTTACAGTTCAAAACATACTTCAATTTTAGTGGTAAAGTTAATCAGATGAATGTACTGTTAACAGAGCCTTCATCCAATAACTTACAACAGGTTTTAAATTACTTATTAAGTGTAATACCACATATTACCTTGCCAAACAATACACAGCCTATATTTGTACAGAGAGAAATCAGTTTCAAAAAAATAACATTTTTTTTTTTTGTTTATTACACAATTGGGTGGGTGGGTGGGGGGGGGACCCAAAAATATTCTAAATCAAACTGTTGTGCATGCACACTTTGTAATTATATGTTCTACCGCTAGGTGGGTGTTGGTTTGGGGCCTCACCACATCACTCAGTAAGCTGGCGTTAGTCAGAGTTACGTGGTTTGTTTGAGAGCTATTTCAACCCGCTGACAACAAATAACATGGCCGATGTAAAGGAGCAAAGAGTTGGTGCTACAAGTACAATCCACAATCAAAGCAGCAAATGGACAAAACAAATGTCACCACAACCCAAGAAAAGCACTTCATTGTCCACAAGGAGTTGGTTCTCCAGGGGAAAACAGTAAACCAATATTTTATCTGGATGTGTGACAAAAGCGGCCGGAAATGTTGGAGAAACGGGAGCTGTTTGCTCTGCAATGACAATGTTCCAACCAGCTCCAATGGTCTTGACAGTTCATGGCAAAAATTAACATGGTGCTTGTGCCTCATCCATCCTACTCATCGTATCTGGCTCCAGCTGAACTTTTTTTTTCTTTTTCATTCCACCGAGGAAGTAAACACTCAAAGGAAAGCAATTCAGTGATATGGATGACGTCAAAGAAAACATGCTATGAACAGTAGATCCTGCCTCAAGAGTTCCAGAATTGTTTTTCAGCAGAGATAGAAATATTTGGACAAGTGCATTAATGTACATGAACAATGCTTTTGAAGGGGCTAAAGCATGGTGAATGTAGAGTTCAATAAAAATGCAAAACAAGAAAAATTTTTTGGGTCCCCCCCCCCTCATATATGTTTCAATGTCCTACTGCTACTGAGCCTAAATGGGCAATGCAAGAGGTCTTACTTGAAATGAGTGAGAGTAAAAATTGTATAAAACCTTAACATGTGGCATTATTTTTGCCATAGTCTATGTGCACTGGGAAATCAAGAACAATCTACATACAGACGTCCAGAACTTGGATCCCTGCCTTGGTCCTTTTAAGGCAACCATTCGCTGCTCTATTGTTTTAGTTGAGGAACATACGGCCAACATCTAAATGGGAAAAAAAATCTGTCTGGTGTTGCTGCTGGTACAATCACTGCTGTACTTTTCATAAAATGGCATTGATTATCAGTTTTTAATGTTTGTCAATATTTTGCAGTGCCTGGGAATAGAAATAATATTGTTCTCTTACTTGAACAGCAAGAATGAGATTTTTTGCCATATAACATATAATCTTATACAGGCTAATAGCTGCTACTGAGTTAGTGTGGAGCTATGACCAGAGGCAGCCATACCTGTGGGGTGCAAAGGATACACTGCAGAGGGGCAACAAAGGCTGAGCTCATGATATCTCTCTCTCTCTCTTTCTTTCTTTCTTTCTTTCTTTATCTCCCCCCCCTCCCCCCTTTAATACTACCTAGTTAATAATCTAATTTTAACCGTCAGCCAGCTATGCATAGGAAGTGCACCCTAGTCCCCTGATAGGCCAGGGCTGTCTATGGCTATGACATACTCCATCTAAAAATGTAACACAGCATTTACACATTCAATAGTATAGTTTTAGAGAAGTCTAATCATTCAAATACTGCTCATTTAAAGACTCAGAAAAACTAAATATTACATCAGAAACACTATATCATGAATCAAACTTTTATTGGCAGCAGTCTAAGCGTGCCCTGAACCAGCTGAGTATTGCTGTTCATCACTTACAACCTAATTTCATGCAGTGATATAAAGATGTAGGACTGCATCTCTGTACTGAAGCTGAAGAGCACAATCATCTCAAAATGAAAGTTATATATTTATTAAAACACACCATGTATGAATGTTAAGTTAGGTCCCATACCAAGGTTTCCTGAAGCTTGTTGTAAAATAGCATTTGATATCTCTGATATATTTAAAACAGAAAACAAACTCATTCAAAAAGCAACAAAAGGAGCCACTGATTTTCAGACTGTATAAAGAACTTATAGTACACAACAATAAACACAAAATTCAATGAAGACATCAAAAAGACAAATTCCTTTGTTTAAGTACATACCTTTGCAGGGCTAAGAATGTCTTTATGTTCAATGTTTACATGCAGTTCTAAATCTGGACTGTTTTGAAATGTTCGTACACAAAGTGGACAACTGTACACAGATTCCTCCAATCCAGGTGGCGTTGCCGGTGGGAATGATGGGCCTCGTCAGATCAAAATGTTGCCTGTTGATATGTTCTTCAAGCTGCAGAGGATCCAAACTGGTGTAAGAACACATGGGGCACTGTTGTGGTTGGACGGACTTTTTACAAGCAGGGATTGGACCAGGTGAAGCACTTGCTCGTAGATCTAAAGCTAACTGTGAACGCAAGGGAGACCGGAGCCAGCAAACTGAGCTGCTGGATGCCACTGTGCAAGTGCTGTGACTTGGATCAGGGGTCTGTACTCCTTCCTGCACCACCAGTAATTATTATTGTTATTATTGTTGTTGTTAATGTTATTTTCCCAGCAGCTACTGGCACTATCAGTACCTGGTTCAGGATAAAGTTCCCAAGGCAAAGGTCTTGAAGGAACACAAGAGTCCATCCCTACCATCAATATCTTCATCATCAATGAATGCAAGCAATTCTTGTTCAGGGGTTAAATAGTCCAAATGAGCACTATTTACATGCATTAACAACTGTTCTGCAGGACACTTCACCCAGATCACAAAAAGGACACGAAACAGCACCTTCTAAATGGTACACCACCATATGTGAACGCATCTCCTCTTCGTTTAATCCTTCAACTCCACATATTTCACAAGAATAAGTCATTTCCGGCATCTTGAAGCCATCACCACGTTCTAACTATGTACAGACCTGAAGAAATAATGAAGCCACCATTACACAGAGCAAGATACATGAATTCTGCAAAATTAATACATTCTAAAGCAAAAAACAGGCATGAATACTATTAAAAAAATAAAAAATAAAAACAACATAAATTCTATAACTCTACAACAGCTGCTTTTAAACTGTGATCTGCAGACTCTTGCTATTCACTGAATCTGATATCATTCATCAACTAAATTAAAGAATTCGAGACTGATTTGTCTGTTAGTCAGAAAATGCATCTTTAGTGATACTACAGTAACATTCAGGAAATGTTTTAGTCAGAAATGACTTTTACTTTCTACCAGAGTAGGCACTGAAGTAAGCACTGGCAACAAGCCAAAACTGTATGAAAGACTGGGATTCAAATATCCGTCTTTTGCAGGTAGTGTGTTGTTAACAGCAGCATCTGAGTGGATAACACAGCAAATGGTAGCACACAGCCAATCAAGCACAGATATTTGAGTTCGAGTCCTAATGCAGCACCCGAGTTTTAACTTGTTGCAAAATCTTATAAATGTTTATAATTTCACATCAATTACTAACACGTATACATGCTCTTCCTTCTGAGACTGAGAAACATAATGTAGCAGCTATGTCATTGTATTTCAAGCCCAGCTATTTCCTACGATATTACCCATGGTTAAACAGTTGCTTATAATAAAAATGCCAAGGTGTGTATTTATTCCAGACTTCTATTAATTACTTTCATTCTCCTCCTTCTCTCTGTGCACCTCCTCCACCTTCTCTCTCTGCCTACCTCCTCTACATCCTCCCCCCAATCTCTGTTGATCCCTCCCCCCTCTCCCTGCTCATCTCCTCCTCCCTGCTTTCCTTCTCTTTCCTGTCTCTGCCCATCTCCCCCCTTCCCTTTCTCTTTCCATCTCCCTCATCCTTCTTCTGCCCATCTCCTCCTCCTCTCCCCACCTTCTCTACAATCTCTTCCTCCTCTATCCGTGTCCACCTTCTCCTTCCACCTCTCTGTCTGTCCATCTCCACTACCTCCCCATCTCTCTCCACATTATCACCCCCAGCCCAATTGAAGGTTGGTAGTTCTTACTCCACTGTATTTCTTTCCATACTGTAATGAATATGTGTACCAAACTCGACTGAAATTATTCCAGGGGTTTAGGATGAGCCTACTATCTATGGCTTTGTCCATATATGCACATGTTCAAATATATTTCACATGTATTCGACATATTTCACCTATATCTCTAGCAAATTTCATGCTGCAGTTTCATTTTCATGCAACATGCTAGTTTTGATGTCATATCTCCTGAACTGTGTGTTGTACAATTAATATTTCTGTAGGCACATATTGAGTGACGTATGTGAATACTATCTGTGAAATTGTTGTGGAAAGAGTTTAATAGCTAAGAAGTAATAAACTTAAACATCACACAAGGTGCAGAAGTTCTTCACACATTTCAATGTTTATGACATCATATTTTGTGAACTATGTTTTGTACAATGACATAATTTTGCGGGTACATTAAGTGGTATATGCACATACTGTCTGCAACATGTAACACACACACACACACACACACAAACTTTCACAGTCATACATATTATAAGTCACACATTACCAAACATAAAAAGAGAGAAGAAATGGTATTAGCAAGGTAGAAAATTGCAATTAGATATATTTGAATGTGTGCCTCTAAATTTCTGAGGTGACGATATTCCTGTATCCCAACATAAGGCCATCTCAGCAACCTGTAACTTGCACATAATAAATAACCTGTAAGATGAAAGCATTACAACACATAAAAATGAAAAATATGAACATTTACATACTCATATTACGAGGGTAAGCACAAAAGTAAGGTCTCCTATTTTTTTATAAGTACAGAACTCTGTTTGTGTGGCAGTTAGTCAGACTGTTATGAAGAGTGCTTCACATGCTGTGTGTAAACATGCGCATGCCGCACTGAGGCACTCAGTCTTGGCTTGGCAGCCATTTAGAATGGAGCTCCCCTTGGATGTTACCGCCAAGTGTGAATTGCGCGCAGTTATTCAGTTTTTGAATGCAAAGGGCACTACACCGATTGAAATCCATCGCCAATTGACTGAAGTGTATGTTGAGTCGTGCGTGGATGTCAGAAATGTTCATAAGTGGTGTAGAGAGTTTGCAGCTGGTTAGAACGAGATTCACGACAAACAAAAGAGCGGGAGACTGTCAATTTCTGAGGAGACAGTGTTGAAGGTTGAGCAAAGCATGCATGAAGATCAGCGGATCACCCTGGATGATCTCTGCATGTTGGTTCCTGAAGTTTCCCGAAGCACCACCCACAGAATTTTAATGGAAACATTGAACTACCGGAAGGTGTGCGCAATATGCGTGCCACGCATGCTGACTGAGGACCACATGCAGCAATGAGTTGATGCTTCCCGTGCATTTCTTTGCCGCCTTGCAGCCAAACAGGACAGCTTTCTGGACCAAGTAACAATCATGCCAGTGCGGCATCCTTCTTTGTCAACGCCGCGGAAATTCAAACAAACACAGTCTGTTGGTAAAGTCATGACAACCATTTTTTGGGATTGGAAAGGGGTATTGTTGGTTGACTTTATGCTCACTGGGATCACAATTAACACTAACAGATACTGTGAGACTCTGAAAAAACTCAAACGGGCAATTTAGAACCGGAGAAGAGGAATGTTGAGCAAGGGCATACACATTCTCCATGACAATGCTCGCCCACACATCACTCGGCAAACCATTGCTCTCCTGCAACAGCTTCAGTGAAACATAATCAGCCACCCATCCTGTAGTCTTGACTTGGCACCAAGTGACTATCACCTGTTCCCCAAGTTAAAAGAACATTTGGCCAGAAAGGGATTCAGTTCTGACGACGAAGTGAAAGAAGAGGTCCATAACTTTATGAATAGCATGGCGGCGAGCTGGTATGACATGAGCATACAAAAACTGCCACAGTGTCTACAAAAATGCATCGACAGAAATGGTGATTATATCGAAAAATAGCTAAATATTCAAGCTGTAAACTGATGTAAACCATTGTAGAAATAAACAGGTCTATGTACTTATAAAAAAATAAGTGACCTTACTTTTGGGGTTACCTTCATATATGATGAAAAAGTACGCTGCCTGTAATATTTTCACGACCAAACCTTTGAAGTGATTTCGGTGAAATTTGGTACAGAGATAGATTGAATATTAAAGAAGAATATATGCTACCTCAGAAAGTGTGTGGTAAAAGATATCTATTGATTTGAACAATATTATGTAAAATTAGTGAAAAATCTTTACTCTATGGAAAAACTATTTACTCTTTGACTTTTCAACTTTATCATACTTTTGAAAGTGCTTTTATTGTTTGTCAACACAACGAATACAGTGCTATACAATTCTCAAATGTTTTAATTCATACCTCCATACTAATAACATTAAACATGAAAGTAACTATGTCTGTTACATTTTCACGACAAAACCACTGAACCAATTTTGTTGAAATTAAGTACGGTCATAGCTTGAAACTTGAGGAAGAAAATAGGCTTCTTTAAGACTACAAAGGACCCCTAAGAGTGTCAACTAAAGAATGGAAAACAGTTCTTTATGTAAGTGAAAATAAATGATGTCAAAAAATTATTACAGTTGTTGCATAATGTAAATGATATATAATGTACACCTACTTCAGTAGAACAATGCATAGATTCATGCTTCTCCCTATGCCCCTCTGCACGCATCACTCACTCAGCAGCGATGCTGTGCATGTCATTGTGTTGTGAGTTATGGCACTTGGAGAGAACACATGTCACAAGCTTTGCTTATCTGAACATGCAGAGACACGAGGGCAGCTGATGTTATTGCATGTACGACAGCTTACTTACCATCACTCATCACAGCAAAACTACTGAGATGCACGCACAGCTGTGAGTAACAGTAAGTACGAACATATGCCGTTAATAGAATAACAGACATATAATTATTTCAATATATTTCCATTGACAGTTGTCAATCAGAGGTTCCCTCACGAACTACGGACCCTGCCGAGGTGGGGTGGACTGCAAGCTACAATGTTTCAGAGAGCCATAAAGTAGGTGTATCTACTGTGGAGAGGTCAGACTAACCAGTACTCACTGAAGAGGAGAAACAACCTGTTCAGTATTCCCATGGGTAACTGTCTGGATGATTGACCAATCTGGTCTTGTAACATTAGCCTACATGGCCTTATTGTGCTGGTAGTGCGAATTTCTGAAAGCAAAGGGAAACTAGAGCGGTTATATTTCTTAAGGACATTCATCTCTATTGTTTAGCTTAATGATGATGATGGCCTCTTAGGTGAAATATTCTGGAGGTAAAACAGTCAGCCATTTAGATCTCCAGATGGAACTACTCAGGAGAATGTCATAAAAAAATTTACTATTCTACAAGTTGGAGCATGGAATGCTAGATCCATTAATTAGGTAGGTAGGTCCATTAATTGGGTAGGTAGGTTAGAGAATTTAAAAATGGAAATAGATAGGTTAAAGTCAGATAAAGTATGAATTAGTGAAGTGTTGTAGCAAGAAGAATAGAACATCTTGTCATATAAGTACAAGCTATAAGCATAAAACCATGTAGGGGTAATGCAGGGGTAGGCATAATAATGAATAAGGGAACAGGAATGCAGGTGAGTTAATATTAACAGCATAATGAATGGATTATTGCAGCCAAGTCAGACACGAAGATAACACCTAACACCATAGTGCAAGTTTCAATGCCAACTTGCCAGTACATATGATACAGGGATTGAAAGACCATATGACCCTAACACCATAGTGCAAGTTTCAATGCCAACTTGCCAGTACATATGATACAGGGATTGAAAGACCGTATGACAAGATAAAAGAAATTATTCAGGTTAAGGGATGCAAAAATTAATTGCTACGGGGGACTGGAATTTGAGAGTATGGATAGGAATTAAAAGAAAAATAGTAAGAAAACATGCGTTAGGGAAAAAGAATGAATGAGGAGGCCACCTGCTATAATTTTGCACAGAGCATTGCTAACACTCGATTTAAGAAAACTGCATACATAGAAAAGACCTAAACAGACATGACTACTCTGCAACTCACACTTAACTGATTGGCAAGGTGATCACTGAACCACCTTCACATCATTTCTCTACCATTCAACTCTCAAACAATGCACGGGAGAAACAAACAAAACTTTCTGTTTGAGCTCTGCTTTCTTTTATTTTATTATGACTACAAGTTTTTCCTATTTAGGTGGGCGTCTACAAATTATTTTTGCTTTCACAGGAGAAAGACATGATAGAAATTTTGTGGAAAGCTCCTACTGCAACAAAAAACGCCTTTGTTTAACGATTGGCACACCAATTCACGTATCATGTCTGTGATACGCTCTCCCTCACTTCATGATATTATACAAAATGAGCTACCCTCCTTTGAATTTTTTCTGTGTCCTCTGTCAATTCTATCTGGTATGGATCCCATACCACACAGCAATACTTCAGATGAGGATAGATAAGCATAATGCAGTCAGTCGTTTTTTGTAGATCTGTTATATCTTCTAAGTTTCCTACTAACAAAACAGTCTTTGGTTCACCTTCCCTGTAACATTTTCTATGTGATCACTCCAATTTAAGTTGTTTGTAATTATAATCACTAGGTATTTAGTTGAATTTGCAGCTCTTAGATTTGTATGATTTATTGTGAAACTGAAATTTAACAGATTTCTTTTTGAACTCAAGTGAATGACCTCACATTTTGCCTTACTGAGAGGCAATTGCCACTTTTTGTATCATACAGATACTGTGAATGAGTCATTTTGCAATTGGTTTTCAACTTCTGAAGAGTTTATACCATAGTCTACAAACAATTTAAGAGGGCTTTTCATTTGTCTTCTAAGTTGTTCATATAGATAAGGAACAGCAAGGGACTGTAACACTTACTTGGGAAGTGCCACATATCATTTATGTTTTACTCAATGACTTTCCATCAAATACTAGAGGTATATTTCTGAAAGGCAATCGTGAACCAGTCGAATGACTCAGACGATACTCAATAAGTACACAATCACATTACAAGCTGCCTTTGAAGAATGGTGTCAAAAACCTTCTGGAAATCTAGAAATACAGAATCAATTTGCAATCCCCTGAGGATATCAGTCATTACTTCATGATGAATAGCTAGATGGTTTCAAAAGAATGATATTTTCTGAATCAGTGCTATGTGTCAATATATCATTTTCCTTGAGTAATTCATAGTGTTTGAACACAGTTTATCGTCCAAAATCATACTGCACATTGAATCAGTGGTATGGATCTGTAATTCGGCACACTACCTCTACTTTCTTTGTTGTGTATTGGTGTAACCTGTGCATCTTTCAATTCCTGAGGTACAGATATTTCTTTGAGTGAGCTGTTGTATATGATTGCTATGAGTGGAGCTATTATATCAACATATTCAGAAAGGGACCTACTTGGTATGCAGTCTGGACCAGAAGACTTGCCTTTATTAAGCGATTTCAGTTGCTTCACTATGCCAAGGGTATTTATGTCTAAGTTCCTCATTTTGGCAGCTATTCTTGATTCAAATTCTGGAATATTTGTTTCATCTTCCTTGGTGAAGAAATTTCAGAATACCATGATTTAGTAACTCCACTTTAGTGGCACTGTCATCGGTAAAATTACCACTGCTATGGTGCAGTGTCATGTTGCTGATGTACTTTCCATACGACCAGAATCTCTTCGGATTTTCTGCCAGATTTTGAGAGTGAGTTTCAATGTGGAAAATATTAAAAGCATCTCACATTGAAGTCTGCTCTAATTTTCGAGCTTTTGTAAAATATCACCAATCCTGGAGATTTGGTGTTCTTTTAAATCTGACACACTTTTGTCATTGCTTCTGCACCAGTTTTCTGACCTGTTTTGTGTACCATGGGGGATCTGTTCCATCTTTTAATATTCTGTTTAGTATGAAACTCACAACTGCCCTCAATACTATTTCTTTGAATTTAATCCACATCTGAACTAAGCTTACATCAGTTTGGAAGGACTAGAGACTGACTCTTAGGAAGGTACCAAGTGAGATTTTATCTGTGTTTATTTTCAGTGGTTTTGGATGTTACAGTATTCAGCGTTCCTACAACAACATAGTGGTCACTCATATTTGTATCCATCATAGGAGTTGCACTGGAAGGTTTCAGATTGACTGTATAATAAGACAAAAACTTATTTATACTGTAAGAATTTTCCAGAGACAGATGCGGACTCTGCCCATAACCTATCAGTTACAAATTGTAGACTAAAACTGAAGCAATTACAAAAAGCTACAAAATCAAGGCAATGGGGCCTCAATAAACTGAGAGATTGGGGCTGTAAAAATTGCAAATGGAGCACCAGACAAAACTGACTGAAAGAGGGTAAAGGTAAACAACAGAAGACGAATGGTAGCTTGAGAAATGAAACAGTTAGAGCAGTACATGATTACATCATTAAAAAGGCAAGGTCTAGTAGAATTCCCTGAATAAGCCAAGGCATATTGAACTTAACTCTTGAAAGGAAAAAGTATAAGAATGCAGAAAATGAAGTAGTAAAAAGGGAATACAAATATCTAAAAAATGAGACTGACAAAAAATGAAGATGGCTTAGCAGGATTGGCTAGAGGACAAACGCAAGCTGCAGAAGCATGCATGGCCAGGGAAAGATAGATTTCGCTTACAGGAAAATTTAAGAGACCTTTCAGGAAAAGAGAAGCAGCTGCATGCATATCAAGAGATCAGATGGGAAGCCAGTACTGAGCAAAGAAGAGAAAGCTGAAAAGTGGAAGAAATATGTAGACAAGCTATATGAGGGAAATAATCTTGAAGGAAATATCATAGAAAGGGAAGAGAAGTATAGTTAAACGAGATGTGGGATAGGATACAGTGAGAAGAACTAGACAGACCACAGGAAGAGCTTAGTGGAAATAAGGCTCCCAGAGTTGATGATATTCCCTCAGAATTATTGAGAACCATGGGAGAGCTAGCCAAAATCAGAGGGGCAAAGTAACCTCAGGCTTCAAAAAGAATGTAATAATTCAATTTCCAAAGCAGTCAGATGCTCATAGGTGTCAATACTACTGAACTACAAATTTAAATCAGGGATGTAGCATTACGTAAAATAAGAGAAAGGCAACCACTCTCCTGTAATGTATCAATGCATGGAGCACAGAAACACATAACAGAAAACAGCATTCACACTATCTTTTGAGCACTAGTTTGTCTTTCAGCAACGGCACACACATTCAGACACACAACCTTGCAGGCACCCCAAACGCACACTTTAGTGGCCATGACAAGACTGGCTGTGATAACGGGAATGACCATGTGGAAGACCTAGGCATGAATACAGAAAGCAGAGTCGAATGGATGTACATTACAGCAGTTATTCAGAGATGAAAATGCTTGCATAGGATGCACTAGTTTAGAGAGCTGCATCAAACCAGTGTTTGAACTGAAGACCACAACAATTAAACAACAACAATCTGTAGTTGTACGTACCAAGAGTTATTATCCATACAATTGCATTTATGAAAGAAGTAATTTTCAAAAGAAAGAGAAAAACGGGGTAGCAGATGGGAACACACAGTAAAATACAGAACTGTTGCCTTCTGGAAACAATAAAAAGCTCCAAAAACCATCAGTCTGATGCAAACTGGTAAGAACATCTGATCTACAGGATCAACATTTACAAGTATTTTCATTTCACTGATCATTTCCCTTAAAAAAGACTTTTAAAAAAAGAATCAAGTAGGCTAGATTTTCTATAGCAGTTATGTCTATTTCCGTTGCCAAACTACAATTTTTTGTACAACTCTTCCTTCCCAAAAACAAAGACTTAATTTGCATCATATTTTAAAATTAAACAGAAAAATACAGAAACGATATGGAGGAAGTTTGGTTTAACATTAAAGTACTTGGAGAAGGAGTTCATTTCAATGTTTCAGAGAAATCACAGTAAATCTAAGTCCCGAAAACATGCCCAGGTTTTCACTGTTGCTCCACCTGAATCAAAATCTGATGTTAGCAATATCACAATCAATACGAGAAAATAAGTTCACCCAGAATAGGTCAATTGGAAATGGCTGAAAGAATATTAAAACATGGAGCTACTAATAAACTGATTATAGAGCACCCACAATTTGATGACAATCAGTAATAGTGCTAAAATTTTGACAAAGACTTGCATTCTCTTTATAGAATTTCCAGTAAACATTAACAAAAACAAGCCATAAAAAGCAAAACAATGTCATAAAATTTCAACCTAAGCATTAATAGTAACTATGATCGTTCACACTTTTTCGCTTGTGGGCTTAAAACAAAAAGTCTGTCGCATACAAAGTTGAGCTAAGAGTTTGGAATGCACTGAAATCAACAAAGAATGAGCTCAGCCAACATTTTTAAGTACACATGACAAGTCATGAATTGTCATAAGCAGAACAAAGACTGCAGTTCTTTTTGTAATTAGTGACTTTGTTTGTAATTACACTAAAGAATCATTTATTTCTGTCTGTAAACAAATGATTTTTTTCAATGTTTATACTAATAAAAGAATAGCTCCCTTTATTAACATCATTAACACAAGCAATGTATGAAAAAGGCAAATAATTTAAGGTAGTAACATAGTTGATGTTACTTAACATAACTATTTAAAGTACCTAAAAAAGGGCCTCTTCCTTTAGAATAACGAATTCCGGACAAGTAACTACTAAAATGGCAAAATACTATAGTGTAAGAAGTAAACAACAGTACTGCATAGAATGATGTTTGGTTTAACTTCACACTACAATCAACTTTGTGATCTATTTGTATTCCTTTCTACAGTAAAATGGCACACGGCAAGCTAAAGGCTGGCAAGGCAAAGGAAATACAGGCATGTAACAAAACAAGACAATGCTTTAATGTGTAACATAAGTAATATACAAACGTCAGTAAAAAATATAACAAATCAAATGAAAACTGCATATCACTGTTAATTGAACAGTTTCATCAACAGAATTGGAGGAATGGGCATTTGCTGCGAAGGATGTAGGCGAAGTAGGTAAAGACATTAGGATGGCGCAAATTACTGTTACCTCTCTGTAACGGGTACACGCAAATTTTCGCCGTGTGTTACATATTGACAATAACGTGTCAGCATTATTATATAATGTATCACTTCACTGGTTGCCCATTTCATTGGAAGTTTTGGGAAATGGGTGGTTTCACAGAAAACCTTTTAAAATTTCGAATCACAAGAAAAATGTGTGTGCAAGTTCACTGAAAAACAAAACTGATTTATAACCATTAGTCACCGGTACGTTTGCTCTACACAAATTGTCACAAAAACCATTACCGGTTTAATTGAACATAAGGGATATTTATTCAAACACGCCCTACCATGTATTCTCAAATAAAAATAAAACTTCAACAATGTTTGTGATTGTACGGCAAAGACATATCTTCCGAAATGTGTACTGACGGCACTGCAACAAAAACCATTTGCAATAAAGGTTTCTGACAGCCACTGTCTGAACACGACAATCTGCTGACGATTCTGCATACAAACAGTTATCTTAAACATTATCCGCTGCGAAAAAATATAATTTTTTATAGTATGTTACTATTATATAACACTGTCAGAATGTGCCAAATCATTAAATAGACTATTACGGATACAGCGGGTTCGAAATTGTGATTTCAGTTTTGCATGCGCTGTATGCTCAAACAATTTGGGAGATGGTTTTTCGTCTTACAGTTCCTTCAACATGCAAAGCGCGGTTCATAAAAACTTGTGCTTTACCTCTTTGATTACCCTCACTGAGCCATTAATAGCTCAGACATGCCTGCCGCTCAATGCGTCAGCGCGACACGCTGTTCAGGGAGTCCATAACCCGACTTTGTTTTCGCGCTTCGTGTTCACGAATGCGACGGGAGGATGCGCTACACGTGAAATGACGGACGAACAGAGTAAGCGCACAAGAGCAGTCCTTTCTCGCGACAGGCAGTTGTAAGTAATCGCCGAAATACATGCTCTGTCCCCGTTACCTAACACACAGCGGCGACAACGAACTGGCAAGCCGATACTGCACTCGGCGGGCAGCTGTGTCCGAAATCAATAGGACCAGCGCCACGCCGACGCCGACCAGTTTCATTCACAGATGAGAGCCATCAGCCGAGCGCACGACCAATGCGTCGCGATTCTTGCACACAGTACGAGCTCCCGCGTGATAGAAACACAAGAAGATAGCAGTTAGGGGAATCCCGCACTGTTCATCGACCTTGTGATCCAACAATTTTGTTAAGTAATCGATTATGTAAGAAACATACCGCTGACATTCACTCGATTCATATTTGGTATGGGATTATACTACTACAGAAAAAAATTACTATTTCCAGAGCATGCAATGACTTTTGTGATATACATCGCGCTGCTAATGGCTTAACTGTGAAGAGACACGTCTTACACAACAGGGGTAATGGTGAACCTATTACTCGGGTAGAAACAAATGAAACAGCGTCAGAACAAGGATCGTATTTGCAATTGTAATCCCTTGCAAAAATATATGAGACATTCGTTATGTTTCAGAGTTGAGATGTTTGCGGAATAACCACTCCGGCATTAGCATTGACATCACCTTTGTCAAACTGTAGTGGCCGTTTGGCAAAAAGTAGCAATTTTGTAAGTAGCTTTAACCAGTATTCCAAAATGAATTGCTGCTCTTTGTGTACTTCAGTAGAAGAATATTAACTCTTCTTGTTCCACTAATAGAAAACTGCGGTTAGGGCTATGTATAGCGATATTTACCGACGATAATAACTCTCAGAACAGACGCATCCATTCAGTGTCGGCATGCCCTCACTGTAAACATGTTTACATAGAAAAGTCTGAAAAACCCGTTGAGTGCTGTCGCTTTGCAGAGAAAGTAAAAATGCCAGATAATATAGTACCATAACTATACCCCACACACCCTTTTAGACAGGTAGACATACTATCAGTATGCAGTAAATACCGTACGCTTAAGTCAGCTAAATTAATGGCAGCTTACTGGCCCAAACTCACTTTGGCAATATACATGAAAGAAGCAACACTGAACAGTGTGAAAACTGGAACAGAGCCATTGAACGAAATTTTGCGGTAAGGTTTGTTATATTGTCAGTATTTGTGATCTACACATTTCAATTAACTAGTTTTTTAAATCCAAAACAAAACCAGCTCATGTAATTTAAAAACCAGTCAAATGTTGGGCTCCTATCAAACATCCTGCATTTCTCCTCTGTTTGGTTACCCTTAGATACAATGTTGAAAAACACTATGTCACTCCTCAAATGTAACCACAGCCCACAACAAATTAGTCCACCTTCTCTTTTCATGTTAAGAAAGGGCAGATTTGGCAGAAGAGATACACAGTAGTGTCTGTAAGGCAACTGAACATGAAAAGTGACACATCAAAACATAATCACAAAATATATTTGTTGGTATAATCAATACAAAGGTTGGTTTGAACGTCACAGCACTTTACTAGGTGTATTCTTGTTGGAGTCTGTGTACACTTGACTTCATCCAAACTTTGAACTGAGTTATCCAGCCTATTACAAAGGAACCTGCAATTTAAAGTGTGCACCAAAGCACAGTGCAGTTGGCAAGTTTCATATACAAGTCCAAAAAAAGAGTACCAACGATAAAGGAAGTAACAGATGACAGAAAAAAATTCCAGGGCCAGCTGATGATTGAACTGCAAGGTTTGGATTTTGCAGTCTGACACATAAACATTCTGAATCCTAACAAACTGAAAGATCCTGTGTCAAAGGTCTGCCCCTGAAACTGCAGTTTGCCACCTCTCTGACCTCTATAAAATGACTACGCAGTTTATTCCTCAAGATATTGCTAGTCGTCTGACATGACATGAACACTTGAATCAGCAGATTTGTGGATCAAGCTGATGATGTAGTCTACCAATTCTGAGATACTTATATCAAAGTTCAACCACAGTCTGCTAAAGGTATCAATATAACCTAACATTGCTGACCATCACCTTACAGACATTTAGGTACATCATTGCATCTAAAAATGTGAATTTTATCCATAATGGATGCAGCTGAACTCCATGAATGTTTACCTCTTTTTCATTTTCAAGTGCTTCGCAACTTCAGCTGCATGATGGGCATTGTAATGAATAAACATAATCCTTTCAGACAACTTTCATTGTCTTATCTCTTGGACGGCATATCAAATGTGTCAAAGAATCTCCCTGTAGCCTGTTGAAGTTCTTTTCTTTCCTCTTCGCATGAACTCCACTAGGAGAAAACTGACAGATGCAAGTGGAAGGTGTCATCACCTCCCCAGTGTTTAGGTGGGCTTGTCTCCGATTTTCTTTTGTTTGGTATATTTGAATGATGCCCCAGTACTGACTGAATTTGAGATTCACGTGTTTCATAATAAACTGCAGTCTCATCACAGTGGAGGTGAGAAATTTCAAATCTTGTTTCCTATCAGCTTAGGAAATCCAGAGTTCCTCCCATCCATTTTGTATTATGGACTTTGGTCAACTGTTTGGGAAGGCAGAGTGCTTTTCTCCCGTGTATTATCTGTAACCATCTCAAAATTTGAGAGAAGGAATTGTATACATGTGTCTGTCATAAGATATCTTCCTGCATAATTTTTTTGATCTGATTTTTGTTTGAAGCCCACTGCAATTTGTCATACAAGGTTTTTTCTACCATTTCCTTACAGGGGATTTATTCACTGTGTTTTCACCATACACATTTCATTTGACTGCAGATTTCTACAGGCCAATATCTGATGTACTCAAAACCCAAATATAGTTGCACATTTCATAGGATGGATCCGATTTCCTATTAAGATTGCCATTTTAAACAACTCCAGTAAAACAAATGTACCCACACAATGAAACTCAACACAAAGTGAGACAAGGAGAAGAGCCAACCAGCAAGCAGATAGTCATCATGTTGCAGTGGTGTGGTCTGATGGTCTGCACATGGCGAAGACTACAATAATTATGCTTTACTTTCTGTATGATCTTTGCACATCAATGTTTTCCAATATTAAAGGAATCATCATCAGCCACGTTATCCATTTTACAAGCATCTATTTGCTGAGTCATCCCACAAGCAATAGGGATGATGTGACTTGTTCACAGACCACCCTTTTCTTCTTTACGAGCTGTCAGATCCACTAAGTTCATTATCCAGCCACCTGATAAATTATAAACATGCAGTTGGATCGTACACATTCCAACTTTACCACGACTTAAACCTCCTTCCTATGTAATGTAGCAAGCTGATAATTTGTTCCTAATAATTTAATATTGTTCATCTTTTATGGGGCATTACTGGCTATTCTTACTGGATTTTTATAACACACTCAGTGGCACATATCTGAAATCTGCCTTTAGTTGGAAATAATATAGGTATTGAGTTCTTTGAATATGTCAGTTGACTTCAGTCACAGCTTAACTGTTTACCATATTTTCAAATTGACGTCAGTGACATCTAACACTAATTCTGGTACTCCCCTGCAATTTCTTTAATACCATACTCAGCATTATCTGTAACAGTGGTTGTCAAACTGCGGCCTACTGGCCACATGCCGCTTGAATCAAATATTTGTGTAGCCCTATTTTGTAATGATATGCATCTAGCAACTAACAGCCGAGCCCAAAAATGTTCACTAACATTAAGATCTCGTTAAAGAGTGTAGTTTTCCTGCTCAGTAATAAACAAAAGTACTTACAGATACAGTAACATTTAATGGTTGCTTAATTTTAACTGCATTGATGAATCGACTGTGAGCTAAGTAAAGCTGGCCACCTACCCTAGGGGCAAAAGCACAAGTTGTGTGACCAATGCAGGGGTACAGGATGTGAGAAACGTAATCTTTTATTGTTTCTCTTCCAGTATTGTCAGCTTAAGGGCATTTGCAATTTGTACCAATCAGCTGCTGTGGTATAATTTTTGCACAGAAGTAATATCTGCCAGTGAATGTGCATTACATAGATGGTCATCTCGTAATATGGTACTTGTCTGTGGCAAGGAACATTAATTTTGGCTGTTTTAATACAATGCAGTGAGCAAAAGAAACATGACAGTCAGTGTAACTTTCTGCCACTCAGAGTATCTTCGCACCGCTTACCACTTTTGTTTCAAATGACTGGTGTTTCACCTACTTGCATTATTTTGTACTCAAAGAAACAGTTTTACTATCTCTGTGATTTCTAGTTCATATTTTAATTTTCTTATCAAGTAACTGCAAACTCTTAGGTTTCTCATTATCCTTTAATTGCACTGGCTGTGAAGACAGCTTCTGACAACAGTGACTGAAATTGAACAAATATCTTGTTACAAATACAAATCATGTTAAATCAAAGTAAAACTATAATGCTGAATCAACACGTCATTTTTGCTTCTTATTAACGCTTGATTTTCTTTTGACAGGTCTTAAGTTGGTCAGGGAATTATATACAGAAAAAATGAAAATGTTTTTAAGACTGGCCTAAAGTTCTACATCTACAGCTATACTCTGCAAATCACCTTGAAGTGCATGGCAGAGAGTACAGCCCATCGTACCAGTTATTAGAGTTTCTTCCTGTTCCATTCACGTATAAAGTGCAGGAAGAATGATTGTCTGAATACTTCTGTGCATGCAGTAGCTATTCTAATCTTATCTTCGCAATCCCTATGCAAGTGATACGCAGTGGGTTATAGTATATTCTTACAGTAATCATTTAAAGCAAGTTCTTGAAACTTTGTTAATAGACTTTGTCAGGATAGTTTACATCTACCTTCAAGAGTATTCCAGGTCATTCCCTTCAGTATCTCTGTGAAAATTCTCCCACAGATTAAACAAACCTGTGACCATTCATGCTGCTCTTCTCTGTATACTTCAACATCCCCTGTTAGTCCTATCTGGTACGGATCCCACACACTTGAGCAATATTCTAGAACCGGCCACACAAATGATTTCAATCACATGAATAATTTGTAAGCAATCTCCTTTGTAGATTGATTGCCCTTCCCCAGTATTGTACCAATAAACTGAACTCTACCATCTGCTTTACCCACAACTAACCTATGTGTTCATTCCATTTCATATCCCTACAAAGTGTTACACCTCGGAATTTGCAAGAGTTGGCTGATTCCAGCAGTGACTCAGTGATATTATAGTACTAATGTACTTCGTTTTTTCGTTTTGTGGAGTGCAAAATTTTACACTGCTGAACATTTAGAGCAAGTTGCCAATTTCTGCACCATTTTGAAGTCTTATCAAGATCTGACTGAATATTTCTGCAGTTTCTTTCAGAGAGTACTTCAG
This sequence comes from Schistocerca piceifrons, assembly GCF_021461385.2. Lineage (NCBI taxonomy): Eukaryota > Metazoa > Arthropoda > Insecta > Orthoptera > Acrididae > Schistocerca > Schistocerca piceifrons. Next base: position 343,667,967 of record NC_060139.1, read on the forward strand.
CATAAATAACTGCATCATCTGCAAAAAACGTGATTTTACTATTAATATTGTCTGTTAAGGTCATTAATATACAACATGAACAGCAAGGGCCCAAGACACTTCCCTGGGGCACACCCAAAGTTACTTTTACATATGACTCTCCATGCAATCTTCCCTACCAAAAAATTCTTAACCCAGTCACAAATTTTACATGATACCCCATATGGTAATACTTTTAACAATAATGGCACTGAGTCAAATGCTTTTCGGAAACCAAGAAAGACAGCATCTACCTTATTACCTTGATCCAAAGCTTTCAGTATGTCATGTGAGAAAAGTGTACATTGTGTTTCACAAGATCAATGTTTTTGAAATCCATGCTAGTTGGCATTGAGGAGCTCACTCTGGCCAAGATCTCATTATGTTTGAGGTCAGAATTTGTTCTAAAGTTCTACAACAAATCGACGTCAAGGATATTTGACAGTAGTTTTGTGGATCACTTCTCCTGCCCTTCTTGTAGACGAGTGTGACCTGTGTCTTTTTCCAAGAAATGGTACAGTTTTTTGTTCGAGGGATGTAATATAGATTGTAGCTAGAAGAGGGGCTAACTCAGCTGTAAATTCAAAATAGAATCTGATGGGAATTCCATCAGGGCCTGGAGCTTTGTTCAACTTTAACAATTTCAGCTGTTTCTCAACACCACTGACACTACTTATTTCATTCATCTTTTTTCAGTCATACGAGTCTTAAATTGGGGCAATTCTCCAGGGTTTTCCTTTGCAAAGGAATATTTGAAAATGGAGTTAAGCATTCCAGCTTTTGCTTTGTTACCCTCAGTTTCAATTCCTGTCTCACTCACTACGGGCTGGACACTAACTTTAGTGCCACTAACAGCCTTTACATACGACCACAATTTTGTTGGGTTCTGCAAAAGATCACTTGACAATATTCTGCTTACGGTAATCATTGAAGGCATCACACATTTCTCTCTTGGCAGCCAAACGTGTTTTATTCTGCATCTCCCTATCTATAGTCCTACACTTTGTTTTACACCTATTATGCAGTAATCTCTGTTTCTTTAGAAGTGTCTTTACAGTAACTGTAAACCATGGGGGTTCCATCCCATTATTAACTGTTCTACAAGGATGTCGTTATCAGGAGAAAGAAAACTGGCGTTCTATGGATCGGAGCGTGGAATGTCAGATTCCTTAATCGGGCAGGTAGGTTAGAAAATTTAAAAAGGGAAATGGACAGGTTAAAGTTAGATATAGCGGGAATTAGTGAAGTTCGGTGGCAGGAGGAAAAAGACTTCTGGTCAGGTGACTACAAGGTTATAAACACAAAGTCAAATAGGGGTAATGCAGGAGTAGGTTTAATAATGAATAGGAAAATAGGAATGCGGGTAAGCTACCACAAACAGCATAGTGAACACATTATTGTGGCCAATATAGATACGAAGCCCACACCTACTACAGTAGTACAAGTCTATATGCCAACTAGCTCTGCAGATGACAAAGAAATTGAAGAAATGTATGATGAAATAAAAGAAATTATTCAGATAGTGAAGGGAGACGAAAATTTAATTGTCATGGGTGACTGGAATTCGAGTGTAGGAAAAGGGAGAGAAGGAAACATAGTAGGTGAATATGGATTGGGGCTAAGAAATGAAAGAGGAAGCCGCCTGGTAGAATTTTGCACAGAGCACAACTTAATCATAGCTAACACTTGGTTTAAGAATCATGAAAGAAGATTGTATACATGGAAGAACCCTGGAGATACTAAAAGGTATCAAATAGATTATATAATGGTAAGACAGAGATTTAGGAACCAAGTTTTAAATTGTAAGACATTTCCAGGGGCAGATGTGGACTCTGACCACAATCTATTGGTTATGACCTGTAGATTAAAACTGAAGAAACTGCAAAAAGGTGGAAATTTAAGGAGATGGGACCTGGATAAACTGAAAGAACCAGAGATTGTACAGAGTTTCAGGGAGAGCATAAGGGAACAATTGACAGGAATGGGGGAAAGAAATACAGTAGAAGAAGAATGGGTAGCTTTGAGGGATGAAGTAGTGAAGGCAGCAGAGGATCAAGTAGGTAAAAAGACGAGGGCTAGTAGAAATCCTTGGGTAACAGAAGAAATATTGAATTTAATTGATGAAAGGAGAAAATATAAAAATGCAGTAAATGAAGCAGGCAAAAAGGAATACAAACGTCTCAAAAATGAGATCGACAGGAAGAGCAAAATGGCTAAGCAGGGATGGCTATAGGACAAATGTAAGGATGTAGAGGCTTATCTCACTAGGGGTAAGATAGATACTGCCTACAGGAAAATTAAAGAGACCTTTGGAGATAAGAGAACCACTTGCATGAACATCAAGAGCTCAGATGGAAACCCAGTTCTAAGCAAAGAAGGGAAAGCAGAAAGGTGGAACGAGTATATAGAGGGTCTATACAAGGGCGATGTACTTGAGGACAATATTATGGAAATGGAAGAGGATGTAGATCAAGATGAAATGGGAGATACGATACTGCGTGAAGAGTTTGACAGAGCACTGAAAGACCTGAGTCGAAACAAGGCCCCCGGAGTAGACAACATTCCATTGGAACTATTGACGGCCTTGGGAGAGCCAGTCCTGACAAAATCTACCATCTGGTGAGCAAGATGTATGAAACAGGCGAAATACCCTCAGACTTCAAGAAGAATATAATAATTCCAATCCCAAAGAAAGCAGATGTGAAAATTACCGAACAATCAGTTTAATAAGCCACAGCTGCAAAATACTAACACGAATTCTTTACAGACGAATGGAAAAACTAGTAGAAGCCGACCTCGGGGAAGATCAGTTTGGATTCCGTAGAAATACTGGAACACGTGAGGCAATACTGATCTTACGACTTATCTTAGAAGAAAGATTAAGGAAGGAGAAACCTACGTTTCTAGCATTTGTAGACTTGGAGAAAGCTTTTGACAGTGTTGACTGGAATACTCTCTTTCAAACCAGGTGGCAGTTATAAGAGTCGAGGGACATGAAAGGGAAGCAGTGGTTGGGAAGGGAGTAAGACAGGGTTGTAGCCTCTCCCCGATGTTATTCAATCTGTATATTGAGCAAGCAGTAAAGGAAACAAAAGAAAAATTCGGAGTAGGTATTAAAATTCATGGAGAAGAAATAAAAACTTTGAGGTTCGCCGATGATATTGTAATTCTGTCAGAGACAGCAAAGGACTTGGAAGAGCAGTTGAATGGAATGGACAGTGTCTTGAAAGGAGGATATAAGATGAACATCAACAAAAGCAAAATGAGGATAATGGAATGTAGTCGAATTAAGTCGGGTGATGTTGAGGGTATTAGATTAGGAAATGAGACACTTAAAGTAGTAAAGGAGTTTTGCTATTTGGGGAGCAAAATAACTGATGATGGTCGAAGTAGAGAGGATATAAAATGTAGACTGGCAATGGCAAGGAAAGCGTTTCTGAAGAAGAGAAATTTGTTAACATTGAGTATAGATTTAAGTGTCAGGAAGTCATTTCTGAAAGTATTTGTATGGAGTGTAGCCATGTATGGAAGTGAAACATGGACGGTAAATAGTTTGGACAAGAAGAGAATAGAAGCTTTCGAAATGTGGTGCTACAGAAGAATGCTGAAGATTAGATGGGTAGATCACATAACTAATGAGGAAGTATTGAATAGGATTGGGGAGAAGAGAAGTTTGTGGCACAACTTGACCAGAAGAAGGGATCGGTTGGTAGGACATGTTCAGAGGCATCAAGAGATCACCAATTTAGTACTGGAGGGCAGCGTGGAGGGTAAAAATCGTAGGGGGAGACCAAAAGATGAATACACTAAGCAGATTCAGAAGGATGTAGGTTGCAGTAGGTACTGGGAGATGAAGAAGCTTGCACAGGATAGAATAGCATGGAGAGCTGCATCAAACCAGTCTCAGGACTGAAGACCACAACAACAACAACAACAAGGTACATATCTCTCCAGTGCACGGTCAACTATTCTTTTAAACTTGAGCCAGAGTTCCTCTACATGCCACTTGAGCCAGAGTTCCTCTACATGCCCTGTGCTGGAAGTTTCAAGTTCCTCACTGATATATGACATTACCAATTTTTTATATACTTTACTGAACATGAATATATCTTTCTGCTTGTTTTAGTTGTCCTTTGTACTTTGGTAACCGTTATTGCCACAACCACATCATGCTCACTGATACTGGTTTCGATGGTGGCATCCTCATTTGTTGCCATTAGATCCATTACATTTCCCTCATGAGTGGGGTTCCTAATTATCTGTTCTAGGTAGTTTTCAGACAAGCCATTTATTAATGTTTCACAGGGCATCTTATCACACCCACCACTAACAAAACTGCAATTTTCCCAGTTAATTGTTGGATGATTAAAATCTCCACAATGATTACAGAAGGATTGGGGAAATAATTTACAAGTGAACTGTAGTTTTCTCTTGGAAGTTTTTGGTTACATCAGGAGATGAGTCTGGTGGGTGACAGAAGGATCCAGCTACCATTTTATGCTCACCACTAATACTGAGCCTTGCCCAAAGAATCTCACATTCAGCTTCAATTTCTATCTGGTGTATTTGAGTTTCTTGTCTACTGGAACAAACGCACCACATCCACTTCCAATTTGCCTGTCCTTTCGATATACATTTAAAGTTTATCCAAAAATCTCACTGCTATTGATTTCAGGTTTCAACCAGTTTTGTGTACCTAGTATTATGTGAGCTCGACTGCTTTTCATGAGCGCTTCAAACTCTGACACTTAGTTGTGAATGCTTCGGCAGTTTACCATTAGGATTTTAATACTCTCACCTGTGGGAGGCATTTCTTTCGATCTTACACTGATACTTCTGGGTTTCCTACAGCTATTGTTATCTGGACATACTGATTTAAATAGGTTACTAGTTATTAACAAGATCGGTACATGTGCGGCCTGAGGTTCCGCCCCACAATGTCCATACTGGCCCTTCAGCAAAAAAAGTTTTATGACTACTGGTCTATAATATCAAAAACAAGAAAATTTTAATACTTTAATAGTTCCATTGTACCTTTATACACTGCTATAAAGCTTAAGGGTAAGGGGCAGGGGAGATGCTCCAGTGTACCTATATATGTTGCTGCAATGCCTATACAAAAGGGAGGGGTTGAGGAAGTGGGGGGGTTGCTCAGTGTTCAATGTTAGTCATCCAGAATATGGAATACGTAATGGCCTCTACACTATATACTACAGGACTAAGCCCTTGAATTCCTTATAAAGCTTGGAGGGATGTTGCTGAGAAATGGTAAATGAATTGTTCCTTTTGGTTGGGAAGTACTGTTATCATCTTCATCATGCAGAAGTAACATATACAATTGTTTTCAAGATTAGACAGAACCCAGAAGCTAACTGCAGATCATGATTATGACAATATTGCAAGGAAGGCAGTTTTCATTATCATTGTTCTACCAGAACTTGTTTATTATAAGTTGCTGAATAACAAAATTTTGACTTGGCTAAGTCCCAGGATTGAAGCACATACCTGCAGGTAATTAATGGGTGGGTGACACATAAGCATCTTTAAAAATCTGAAAATCACATGGTTTTTGCTTGAAACACTAATTTATATAGTTTCCTGGAATACTGACCTTTTCTCCTGGGAACACTTTGTGTTTGTATACAATGTTAATCCATTATATTGCCACTTGTAAGACAAATACAGTTATATAAACTTACCAGTAAAGTCTCTCAACCTGAATTCTACACAGCATGTATGGGATTTGCTGGGGAGGTTAACTGCAACACTTCAGTCACCAAAAGCTACTGCTGACCTACACATAGCTCTTTCTCAGGCACTGAGTGACAATAGGACACTTTAACCACCTCAAGGAGCATTGCCAAGTATGTGAGGCAGTAATGTGGGAATTATATCCCTTATCAACTATTTTGTTGCTGTTGAGGAAATTTTCTAGTTTAATTACATTTTATGTCTATTTTCAGTTACAGAACACGTTTATAATGTCACATGTCTTGGAATTAAGCTCTACCATGTTGTGAAACCCTTATTATTTTCCAGTTCAGGAAACATACTCATTTCTTCATTTTGTTTAGCTAGTGTATTCAGTCTGGTCTTGTAAACTGACATAGCGGGGAGAGCGGTGTGCTGACCACATGCCCCTCCATATCCACATCCAGTGACGCCTGTGGGCTGAGGATGACACGGCGGCCAGTCGGTACTTTTGGGCCTTCCAAGGCCTGTTCGGACGGAGTTTAGTTTTAGTTTGTAGTGTATTCGGTAGATGTTTCATCAGTCTTGCAAATGGGCACTTTATGCTCTTCTGAAGTAGTTTAAATTTTAAGACACTATAGAACAGCCACAGGTATGTGCTCCTTCAACAGCATTCAAAATAAATGCTAGTGCCTGTCCCTGTCCATTCTCCTGCCTACCATAATTACACTATTCTAAAATTAACATCAATAGTTTACTTAACTGTGCTCACATTTATTTTGAATACTTTCCATCTTTCTCTCCAGTGGTCTTAGGTCAAGTCAATATAAAGTGAGCCAGTCTTCCCCTGTAACACCTTCCATCCAGGGATCTGTAACCTTGTAATATGGGAGGCATTTAATTTCTGCACAGTCATCATAACACATACGTTCATTACCTAAAACTAAGGAAGGGAAGTGATTAGTAAGAGGATTTTTTTGTCACTGGTGTCCACGACACACTCATTCAATTGATGCCAACCCCCCCCCCCCCCCCCCCCCCCCACGGTTAGGTTTGCGTGCCTCAATGACACTGAGGGCTATGCTAGCAGCAGTAGCTTAGCTACTGGCAGGACCATCCAAGCCAAACAGGTATCAGTGGAGGTGTCTGCAGTAGAGTGTCCCACAAGTTATGGAAGGGAGAGCTGAATTTCTCCCAGGGAGCTCTGACAACAATGGTTCAGTACAGTCAAGGCAACCCTGGGTGTCATGAGCTGGGGCTGGCCAGCACTCCCAGACCTTTGTACTGTAAACTCTGGGCATTCTTCAAGGACCATCGTTAGATGCAGTGGTCAGTGGTGGAATGTTGTGTGAATGATTCCCCCCCCCCCCCCCCCCCCATCTCTCTCTCTCTCTCTCTCTCTCTCTCTCTCTCTCTCTCTCACACACACACACACACACACACACACACACACACAAAGTTGTATAAGGCTTGTACAGGCATTTATTTCCCTAGCAGCTCTTAGGATCCCTGTGGAGCGACCTCAGATCACGTCTACTCCGTACCTACACCCATCCAACAAAGAAGGCTCAGCTGGTCAGCCCACCCGAGTAGTAGTCTCACAATTATAGTAACAGGGCATAACACTTTCATTGTAATCTAGAGGCCCGAAGAAATCTTTGAGAAAGTCTCTCCTTTCAATGGAGTATATTGCTTGGTCCTTAAAATGTGTTACACAGCTTTCTAATGGAACACTTCTAGTTGACTCCCACACCACACCAAGTAACTACGCTTCTGGAACTACGCTTCTGGAATGCGACACCTTAGTTGGTTACTCTGTTGTTGTTGAGTTGCATAACACTCACAACTTCTGTAAAGACGTGGTTGCATGTTCAGATATATTGGAGGTAGACCCTGATGAGTTGCATGAAGTGTGGAAAAACACGGTTGTCATGCAAGTGCAGAACTATATTAGGAGACTCAATGACACACTGATAGAAACTGCAACACTTATTTTAAATTTGAACACTCCAGAATTCGCTGAACATATTCTTGGAGATTAAGGTTTGACTATTTGTTCCCAACCCAATGAGATGCTTCAAATGTTATAGGTTTGGTCATACCACTACGGCATGTGACCCGAGGGCTACGTGTGGAAATTGTGGACGCTCAGCCCACGTATTGTGTGACTCTTGTAGATTTCCTCTGAAATGTATAAACTCTGTCGTGTATTGAACAGGAAGTACAGGGTTTATAATGAGGAAAGGAAAATTCAGGACTTCAAAGTTACAAAGTGCATACGCTAAGCTGAAGATAAAAAAGCTTTCCAAACTATGCAGCCTCTGATGTTTGCTAATTCTTTTGCATCGACACTTAAGAAACCAGTCAGCAAGTGTGATACCTCCACACAAATCCAGACCTCACATTCAAGTAAGAGAACAAGCACTTGTCAATATATGACCCCAAAACCATTCAGTAGCCATTAACAATGGGTTTAGAACCTTGGTCACATACCACTGCACACCATCAAAGTTCCCTAAGCCATTCTCTCTACTCATGCAATCAGTTCCTTCCATAATTAAGGAAAAGCTCACACAAAAAGCCATTCTAAACCGGAGAAGTGACAGCAAAACCACTAGATCAGTGAGCACTCTCCCTTCCCAATGGTGGTTTTACAGTCAAGGCAAAAACAGAGAGCTGGGCACCATGTAGTGTTTCCCTGAACACTCAGGTAAATTACCACCACTGAAAGGGGAATAACAGGGACAACCGACATTAATCAGTAGCTCCCACAGGGCCTCCTGTAACGCAGTGGAACTTAAATGGAAACCGATTACATTTGGAAGAATTATAGCTCATGGCTCAGGAGAGACCACTCTGCATCTGCAACAAGAAACTCATTTTAAAGTCACCATCACACCTGAGTTAGGAGACTACCACCCCTGTAGGAAGGATTGCCTTACTTGAGACAGGGCTAAAGATGGGGTGGCTGTCTTCATTGATGACAGATGCCACTCCTCCCCTGTCCCTCTTACCAGGGCCATACAAGTAGTTGCAGTGGAAGTCCTCACACCAATTATGATCACAATATGCTGTTTATATCTTCCACCTCACAATCCACTGGATGCCGATGCGCCAACAGAGCTCTTCCGGGGACTCTCCCATCCATTCCTACTCATGGGTGACTTCAGTGCACACAATGTGCTGTGGAGCTCTGCTACCACTTGTTCCAGTGGTGGAATTATTAAGCACGTCGTCCATTTAGAATGTACCTGCCTTTTGATCTTGTGTCTTCTTGACACACTTTTCTACAGCTACAAGGCCATCTTCAGCCAGTGACCTTTGTTTCTGCTCCCTAGCTACTGCAGGCTCAGTTCAGTGGGAAGTGGCCACAGATTTGCATTACAATGACTTTCTGAATTGGGTCCAGATGGTGGTCAACAAGAGATCACAAAGGCGGATGCTTCATGGGCCACACACAATTAGCAGGCTGTCTTCATACAACAGGAATGTGCCCAAGAGATGGTGGATCACGTAACCTGTGTGATGCAATGAGCTGCTGTTGATTCCATTCCCCAGTCTAACCACAACCTCAGATGATGGCCCTTCCCTTGGTGAAATGAATAATGACGTTAGGCAATCACAGGCATGCAACTTTGCAGGAATTCAATACACCTTCCAACTACAGAATATCTTCATACCTTCAGGTCTGCAAGAAAGCAGGGGAGATGAATGGTAAAAGAATGGAAGAGGACTTCCATTAATTGGCCCACTTCCACTGTGAAAATTTAGGAATCAATAAGGAATAGTCTTGGTGGATGCACCAGAAGCTGAATTTTTTTTACCATCACTGCGTCATCTGGGACAACTCTTCAGTTTCGAATGTTCCATGGAACTGTGGAGATGAAGAGGCTCTATTTCTCGTGTAATGAGATCTAGAATCTTCCATTCTCCATGTGTGAACCGGAAGCAGCTGTCTGCAGCCACAGAGACAGCTTCAGGACCAGATGAAATTCGTTGTACGATGCTCTGTTACCTGTGTGCTAGAGCCAAAGATAAGCTACTGTATTGTTTCAATCAGATCTGGTTTACTGGACAGTACACACTTACTTGGAAGGAAGAAATATTAATTCTCTTATTGAAACCAGGCAAGTATTGTGCCACCCCTAATAGTTATTGGAGTGCAGTCCTTACCAGCTGTACAGTTAAGACTCTTGAGTGCATGGTCAGCTGCAGTCTCATCTGGCTCTTCGATTCCTGTAGTTACCTGCGCCACTCCCAATGCAATTTCTGATCCATCCTTGACAACTTAATTCTGCTGGAGATAGTGATACTGGAGCCTTTCTATGCCACCAACCATTTAGTCGAAGTGTTTTCTTGACCTTGTAAAAGCATACAATACCACTTAGAAACACAGCTTCCTTTGCCAACTTCATGAATAGGAATTACATGGACATCTGCCACTTCTTATTCAATCCTTCCTTGGGGACAGGTGCTTTGCTATTGAGCTCATGATTCCTCATCTGAATGCTTTGTTCAGACAATTGCCCCCCCCCCCCCCCCCAAGGCAGTGTACTCGGTGTCAAACTGTTCACAATTGCTACCAGTGGTATCTCCTCTGCAGTCAGACATCCACTTAAAAGTTCTTTGGTTATGAATGACTTCAGCTGACAGTATGGAGGCTGGAAACTTTGGCCAGTAAAACTGGTTTCTGGTTCTCATTTGAGAAGACTGCTTGTGTCAACTTTACCCATGCTTGCCACAGTTTTCACCCACCAGAGCAATGGGGGAAACTCTTGTAAATTTTAAGGACGATGTATGCTTTTTGGGCCTAACACTTGACTCATAATTAACATGGTTCCTGCACCTGAAAGAACAAAGGGTTTCACATCATTGAATATTTTAAAATGTCTCTGTGGAAAGGCATGGGGAGCTGACACATCTTACCTCCTGCAGTTTTATAGTGCATTTGTCAGATCACCGTTAGATTATGACAGCATTGTTTATGGATCAGCTTGATGTTACATGCTATCCACCATAAGTGCATTCAGATATCGACTGGAGCCCTTTGGACCAGCCTGGGTTAGAGTCTATGTTCATAGGCTGGTGAACCATCCCTCCTGATTCAGTGGTGCCTTCTTCTGGCTTGACCGGCCCTGAAAATCTCAGCATTGGGTCAGTTGTTGGCATTTAGTGTGACAGTCCATCCCAATCTGAGCTGCTTTTCACGAATTGGCCTCATGCAACCAAGCCATTCGGGATATTTGCTGCTGACTGTTTAATAGATCTGGAAATACCAGACCTCTGAATTAACAGATAGGGATGAAACAAACTGCTACCTTGGCTCTTCAACGCCACAAAGTGATTATATGCCTATGCAGTACAAGATAACTTGTACTCCAGATTACATTTTCACAACTGTTTTCTTCAATTTTAAGTATGTACCATTATTTTAGTGTTGTTTATAGAGATGAATTCCAGCAAGAGAATGCTCTCGATTATTCAGCTCTTTTTCCCTGATCACGTTTCCCAAGTGCACCTTCCAGAATAGTGGACAAATTATGATGCAGACTTGTATGGCATTATGATGCCTCTGGAGTGGATTCAGCATCACAAATATAAGGTTTTTCTCCTCTTCTGACTCACCCAGTGTGCTATGAGAGGCCCATAAAATGTACCCAATAGACCAATTGGTTCAGGCCAACTATGACACCTTCCTGCAGTGCCAACACTGAGGCAAGATGATGGTCTCTTGCTGGGTACCTGGACACATCAAGATACATGGAAATGACATAGCTGACAAAGCAGCCAAAGAAGTATGTTACGATGATGGTGTACGTTGATGTGCCATCCTCTTGCACACTATCATCTCGTTACCACACAGAAGTCATCTCATTACCACACAGAAGAATCATACAACAAACTGTGGTCACTCAAATTGACCACCATGCAAGGCAGACCTCATGCCAACCACACCAATGGATGGAAGTGCTGCTCACCAAACTGCACTTGGGACATAGACCTTAAACATACAGTTTCCTCCTCTGGTAGGAGGATCCACCACTCTGTGAAGATGGGGTGTGCAACACGTGTTTTGTATACTAACATCAAGGCAGTCCTCAGTTTGTATGGAGATCTGTTCATCATCCTCACTGACAATGAGAGCAGTGTCACAGGTTTTGAAATTTTGTGAACTGTTGGCCCTCATCCCCAAAGTTCGGTGGTGGGGAGGTGGGCTTTAAAGTGTTATTAGCGACTCAATCTGCACGGACAGCATTTAGCATTTGTCTTCATATGCCCAACCTCCCCTGTTCTCCACACAAAAATGGCATGCTGACTCTTTGTAAGGGTGCTGATGACCATGCTGTTGAGTGCCTCACCTCCAAAGTCATCAAGTGTTGATGTTTAGTGGTTGAAGATTTATAAGAGAGAGACTCTTGTGATGCATTACCACCAGACTTTTGCAAGATCCATCATCTGTATGCTCTGTACTGCATCGTCACTTGACGCTTCATCTGCCCCACCCACCCGCCCCCACTCTCTCTCTCTCTCTCTCTCTCTCTCTCTCTCTCTCTCTCTCTCTCTCACACACACACACACACACACACACACACACACACTCAGAGACATGCATACACCCACACACCACACATTTATCATTGCTGTAGACTTTTTAATGAGTACAGGACAAGCAACTCTGATCTATATCTTTTGTGCTGAGAACCCATAACTCGTCTTGCATATCACGGAAAGATGGTACATGTATTTCTAGGTGATATGTTCTTGTGTGGTGTTGTATTCTCAGTTACGAAAGATCTTGAATGATAGAGAGTGTTACAGAAAATTTTCCAGCTTTATCTAACTGAAGCTTGTGTGTGTGTTTGTAGGGGGGAGGGGGGGGGGGGTTGGGGGGAGTGGCGGGTAATGATCATGTATTAGAGGTGCTGTCCAATGTGCTGCCACATTTGCATCTGGTAAAACTCGTGTTTGTGTCATTTTCAGTTTGCAGTGAATGCAGCTTCAAGTGCACATTGCGTGAGGTGTAATATTCTCCACATAAACTATGTAGTGTATATTATACTGGTAGTGATAGTGAGTGGAAGGTGGTAAAACTAGTTCCTGGCATCTAAGCAATTTCGTAACAGTTCTAACACAAGAAGGCCAGATTTGCTGACACAATACTCATCACCTGACAATGGAGGAATTAAAAGGGATCACAGTAAAGGCAACCACAGCTAACACACAAACCACCAACTAAGCAAAATGAGAGGAAATATTTGAAGATTGCAGACTTGAGTGCAGAGCATACAGAATCTTGCAAAGAGAGGATGGATATGTCATGGCTATACAGGATCCACTTCCACAAATGAGTTACACCAACACATCTCCACAGCATCAGCACAAATGTTTTACGGAAAATGCCTCACCTGATACAATCAATAGTCCAAATGCACACTTAGTGGCTAGAGAGGGACTCAAATGGGCACCTAATGACCAAGAACAGATGAGTTGTCTTTGATCCAATTTGTGGGTCAACATCACATACGATGGTATTATCTATCCTGTATGGAATTCAAAAGAGCACGCAGTTTTATTGTGTGGTACAAGACCTAGCAGGAACACTTAGTTAAGGTGACAACCGTGCAACTCATGGTTGTTTCCAGTAATACAGATTGGTTGCATCAGACAGTGTTGCACTCTTTTTCCTAAGGATGATGGCCTCTCTCAAAATGGCAACATACCTTTACATTACAAACAATCACAGCAGAAATGGTTTTCGCTTTATTTAGCAGAAACCAAATTCATCTTACCTCAATTTTACCAAGAACTTTTGATAAATCATGGAGCACAACAAGTTGTAAATCAATGTCTCCCCCTACCATACCAACAATAGACACACACTACATGCTGTATTGTTGACTACTACATTATATTACCAGTGAATGGGATGGTGATATTGTTGATCAATTTATCATGCCAAGTTCTAAAATCCTGAGACTGCTTAACATTGTGCATGCACAGAAACAGGGGATGGCAGCATTGTCTGCTAAATGCAGAAGTTAATCAATTCTCTCATCACTCATCATTATTGTAATGCATTGTGTCTCTTCTTAATTTTACCATTTTCTTTATTTTCCTGACACATTAAAAGGATTGCATAAGGACTTGATATTCTTCCTAAGGGCTTTTCCCTCACAAGTTACATAAAAAGTTATTCAAGTTTTACAATACTTGGACAAAGAGTGAGTCTACACTGTGCATATACAAACTGTAACTATAGTCACTTCAACAGTAAAATGGTTTAAATGGCTCTGAGCACTATGTGACTTAACTTCTGAGGTCATCAGTCGCCTAGAACTTAGAACTAATTAAACCTAAATAACCTAAGGACATCACACACATCCATGCCCGAGGCAGGATTCGAACCTGCGACCGTAGCGGTCGCTCGGTTCCAGACTGTAGCGCCTAGAACCGCACAGCCACTCCGGCCGGCCTCGACAGTAAAAACAACACGTCTGTTGAAAGAGGAAAGTAGTATTGGGTGTTCTTTGGGACAAAGAAAGAAGGATAAAGTAAATAGGTGCTAAATATTGTTTGATGTATTTGTATGTATATATTTTCTCAAGCAAATTATTCCTCATGTTTTCACATGTTTGGATGGCAGGTTCCCTAGTCTTTCATTCCTCAGCTATGTGGAGGTCATTGTTAAGAATGTCTACTATGATTTTTGATTTGATCATGAATAAACTCTATTGAGACCAGTACTCCATAAACTCACCAACACCATTCAAGAGCTAAATTGCACAGTAGACAACACTCCAACAAACATAATTTTGGTGCTCAGGTTTGGAGAAAAATGACCACCCATGACAGGTGATTCTCAATACAGGCATAATATGTCAGAGGAGATACAGTATACTAACATGCCCTAAGTAGTTGATTGAGACAAGAAAGTTGCTCATGTAAAGAGGCTTACTATACAATATGAGACATGTGGTCATTATTCAGTAACTGCATGTTGTTTGTCCTCCCATAAGATTTCCTTAGCTGAGCAGAATGTGTAACATGTAGAGAATACAAATGCCCCATAAATCTTTCCATTGCTGCCAAAATCTTGAGAGGGACATTTCATTCTGCTCGCTATCACACAACAGGAAAGTAGGTAAGGGCCAAATTGTAACACAAGGCACAGTCCCTTTTTTTTATGACTTTTGCCTATTGATGGAGGCTTATCAATGGTAAGTATGTACCATCTAGCACACAAGTAAAATGACAAAGGAGTTAAAGAAGGGCACAGGCAAATGTGATTGGCTGACTACCTACAAAAATATTGGTGAGTCAGTCACCCTGTTAACACATTAAAACCATGATTTTTGTTATCTCAGTGTAATAAAGACCCTTTACCCCTAGTTTACAATGAGACTGCAGAGAGCAGACAATCAGATTTATGTTCAAATAACAGAGAGATATTAACTGCCCGTTCTTAATGCTGAAATGCAGTTATGGCTTCCAGAATGAAATTTTCACCCTGCAGCAGAGTGTGTGCTGATATGAAACTTCAGGACCTATGCCTTTTGCAGGCAAATGCTAAGGATGGGCCATGAGTCATGCTTAGCTTGCTAAGTTGGTAGAGCATTTGCTTATGAAAGGCAAAGATCCAGAGTTTGAGACTTGGTCTGGCTCACAATTTTAATTTGCCAGGAAGTTTCAATTATGCCTTGTTTGACACTAGAAGTACTGCCCCAAGACAAGATATTATGTACAACATGTTATGTAAATATTCTTAAAGAAATTCTTTGTGTTCTTTTTAATCATAAGTGGTCACAGGGATTGCAGTCAGATTCATGGTGGACGTCAGTTATAACACCCATCCTAAAACCAGGAATAGATGGCACCTCAACTAGCAATTACTGTAATGTCACTTTCACAAGATGTGCAGGAAAGAACTGTGAGCAGATAGTGAACCACCCTAAGAAATAAGCTTGTCTGTTGCTTCCAAAAAACTGTGGGTTTTGAAAGTATTGTTTCATTCTGGATAACCTGACCCTACTGGAAGCAACTACACAGAAAACTTTTCTCTGAGGCACTGCATCTCAGTCACAGTCTTCTGACAGCTAGAAAGCTTCTGCACTACGTGGAGGTAGAGCATACTGAACTAGCTTGACATTGGGGCTTTGTGGAAGATTACCAATTACTTCTTGCAGAGAGGCTATTTCTGTCTCTCATGCAAATTTGGACAAGGATTTCACATTGCTCAAGGGAGCATTTAAAGTATTATCCTGTGTGGTATTCTGTATACAGCACAACTAACAAGTCAAAGAGACCACTGAAGTTTTCTATGCATGAAGATGATTTTATGATTTACTCCTCCACTTCCTGTCAAGCCACCACAATTCGTCAGTCCCAGGTGGACTGTATGTTCCAGGGGCAGGTTGCCGGAGAGCTAGGGACAGTCCGGAAAATAGAGGGAGCATCAGGATAAGATGGAGGATCTAGACTGGATGAGAGTTAAGGATAACAGGTACATGTGAGTAGCAAGGTGGACGGAGTAATGTGAGTAGTGGACATGGAAACTAGGTTTGTTGCAGCAAAAGTTATATTGCTGGGATATTGTGATATGAATGACAATGTTAGTAAAGCAGCCTTTGAATTCAACCACAGTGTGTACCGCAGAAGGCTCTGTCCACAATTTGGCAATGGCCATTCATCTGGGTAGATGGTATGTTCATTGTGTTATCATCATACAATGTGGTACAGGAGTTGCAGCAAAATTATATGATATTGCTCCTTTCATGAGTGACTCTTCCTTCGATGTGATAGGAAATGCCAGTGATAGCATGTGGTGAGCAGATGTATGAGATATGTCTTGCCCTTGGGTCTTCCATGTGGATAAGACCATTGGGGAAATAGTTTGGAAGCAGAAGAGACATGAGAATGGGCAGTTGCAGGTGGGAATTCTCCCTGCAACATATACGTTGTTACCACAGCACACTTTGTCCTGATCTCTAGCAGTCCCTTTCCAGCAATTGTCTTGCTACCCTCCTACCCCACACCATCATATTACTTCCACGTTAGTTTTGCACACCACTTCAGCTCACTCGCTGGAGTCTTTCTACCTTATTCTCATGCTCTGAATTTGTAGTCCTTGTGTCATTACTCTTTTTTCTCTTGTGTTCCCCTGAGAGGTAAAATCACTAATTGTATTTTATAAAGAGAGTGCTCTGATGAAGGACTCTGACCCAAAGCTAAGTCACTTTCCATCAGCAATGCATTTTTTTCCGTCTCTCTCTCTCTACCAAGCGTTTTTGCTGGTCTGTGGCTCTTCTATTCAGTGAGTGGTGATTTAACAAATATTTAATGCAGTGAAACTTCACTTTTCAAAGGACATTACAAAAAACTGGTGTAAAATGCATGAAATTACTTTCTAAGTGGTAAATGATATATACAGAATACCCTCATACATTTTCATATTTTATGGATGAAATATATACATCATATGCATCAAAATATTTGTAAGAGGCTTGTATATTGTCTAATAAAGGTTTTCTGAATTTGGTACTATGTTTAGCCACGGATGTGACATTTCCCAACACTTTAGTACAACAAAGAGAAAGGCAGATAGTAGCAAATCAAGTAGCTGCCAAGTTTATTTAAGAATCTGCGAAGCTAAGGTGCCGTTTTTGGCGGGTTTCATATTTATATATGTGTGTTACGAAAATATGGAGTTTTAAGCATTACAGTGCATTAAAGATCCCTCCAAAATGCAACATTTTTAGTGTAGTTTGACCTACTAAGTGTTCACGAAAGTGACATTGGCAGCTGAACATAGTATCCTGAACTTATCAGCTGTTTTATATTTTATAATGAAAAGTGCATGAAATATTGCAATGTGCATTAAATATAGTGTGCAAACATAGAGATCGGGCTATGCTGTAGATAAATCTGTCACAACTGTCTTTATTTCACATTCACATCCATTGGAATTACCAACTCACAGCACAATTGTGATCTTCGAACCTAACCTAGACTTTGGGCTATGCTGCAAATCAGCCTGTCACCACATCTCATCTGATTTCAGGGGGGTTTACTATATCACACTTTAACCTTTTAAGCACACATTTTACAAAACATTTACAAAAAAAATTGTAGGCTGTCTTAATTTTCTTCATGATTTTTTTCAACATGGTTTTCCTGTTCATAAACACACTAGACAGCTTTGACACATCTGCAGCAGATTATTCATCATCACTTCCCAACATCATTGTCTCCCTGTATATGAAATCAATCATATCTTCAACAGATATATTTCCAACAGTGACAACATTGTTGGCAGCATGTAGGAAATCTTTCACTGGATGCTCCAACTACAGCATTTCCCATGATGAAGCAAATATAGTTTCGGTATCATCATTGTTGCTCAGAGTCGGTATGGCAGATCCATTTCCTTTGACTGCTTGAATGAATCCCGCTTTTCGAAAGCAGCTAGAGATGGTGGTGTCTGTAACCTCTGTCCATGCCTTGGCAATATAGTGCAAAACATAAAAACTGACATTTTAAAGGAAGGTGGGTCTTTTCGCATTTCCATCAAACTTAATGCATTCTGCACAAATTTTGTTCCTAGAAAGATATGGACAATGCCCAAATTCAAGGTCTGCAACTGGCTTGTGCAGTTGTGGCAGGAACTCTGACTGCATACTGCATAAATTTATATTTTTTGGATAACAATCATGAAATACTCACCATATAGGGGAGATGCTGAGTCGCAGATCGACACAACAAAAACACTGTCGGAAAGTGAGTTTATTGGCCAACAAGGTCTTTCCCAAAAACAGACAAAACACACACACACACACACACACACACAAATGCAACTCACATACATGACCACAGTCTCTGGCAGCTGAAGCCAGATTGCGAGCAGCAGTGCATGATGGGACATGCAACTGGTAGTGGGAGTAAGGAAGAGGCTCAGACGGGGAGGGGGAGGGACAGCAGGGTAGGGGTGGGCGACGGTAAAGTGCTGCTTGTGGGAGCAAGCAGGGACAATATGGAGTGCGGGTAGGGCAGTTAGGTGCAGTCGGGAGGCTACACGGAGGGCCAGGGAAGAGAGGGAGTAGCGGAAAAGGGGAGAAGTAAAACGGCTGCATGTGTTGGTGGAATAGACAGCTGTGTAGTGCTGGAATGGGAACAGGGAAAGGGCGAGATGGGTGCGGACAATGATTAATGAAGGTTGAGGCCAGGAGGGTTATGGGAACATAGGATATACTGCAGGGTGAGTACGCTCCTGCACAATTAAGAAAAACCAGTGTTGGTGGAAAGGGTCCAGATGGCACAGGCTGTGAAGCAGCCACTGAAATGAAGATTGTGGTGTTGGGCAGCAGGCTCAGCAATAAGGTGGTCCAGCTGTTTCTGGGCCACAGTTTGTCAGTGGCCATTCATGCGGACAGACAGCTTGTTGGTTGTCACACCCACATAGAATGCAGCACAGTGGTTGCAGCTTAGCTTGTTGATCACATGACTGGTTTCACAAGTATCCGTGCCTTTGATGGGATAGACAATGTTTGTGACTGGACTGGAATAGGTGGTGGTGGTAGTATGTATGGGACGTGTCTTGCATCTAAGTCTGTTACAGGGATATGAGGCAAGGCTTTGGAATCAGGAGTTGAGTGCAAGGCTTTGGGATCAGGAGTTGGGTGGGATGGACAAGGATATTGTGTAGGTTTGGTGGGTGGCAGAATATCACTGTGGGAGGGATGGGAAGGCTAGTGGATAGAACACTCCTCATTTCAGGGCATAACGAGAGGTAATCAAAACCGTGGTGGAGAATGTGGTTCAGTTGATCCAGTTCTGGGTGGTACTTCATCACAAGGGAATGCTCCTCTGTAGCTGAACAGTGGGACTTTGGGAAGTGATGGCTGCCTGCAAAGATAAGGCATGAGGGACACGTTTTTGTACAAGGCTGGGAGCGTGATTATGATCTGTGAAGGCCCCAGTGAGACACTCAGTATATTTCGAGAGGGACTGCTCGTCACTACACATGTGATAGCCACGGGTATGGAATGGGTGGCAGCTGTCGAAGTGCAGGTACTGCTAGTGGTTGGTGGGTCTGATACGGACAGAGTTACTGATGTAGCCAGCTTTGAGGTGGAGGCCAACATCAAGGAAGGGGGCTTGTTGGGTTGAGTAGGAACAGGTGAAGCAAAAGCAGGAGAAGGTGTTGAGGTTCTGGAGGAATGTGGATGGGAGTCCTCACCCTCGATCCAGATCACGAAGATGGTCCTCAGTGAATCTGAACAACGTGAGGGATTTGGGATTCTGGGTGTTTAGTAAGGGTTCCGCTTGGTGGCCCATGAATAGGTCGGCATAGGATGGTTCCATGGGGGTGCCTATATCTGGATCCCAGATTTGTTTTGTAGGTAATGTTTCAAAGCAGAAGTAATTGCAGGTAAGGATATAGTTGGTCGTGGCAACTAGGAAGGAGGTTGGTGGTTTGCAATCTGTCGGCCATGGGAAAGGTAGTGTTCAATAGTGGTAAGGCCATGGGCATTAGGAATGTTAGTGAAAAGGGAGGTGGCATCAATAGTGATGAGCAGGGCACCATGTAGTGAAGAAACAGAAACTATGGAGTCAGTGGAGGAAATGGTTGGTATCTTCTGTATAGTATCAGGCTCAACCAAAGACAAATGTTGAACTCTGCATGACTCAGTTCACTTATTCATCCCCCATGATCCACTCCCACTGCCCCCATATCACGTCCTGTTGACTTTCCAGAATATCTTAACCTCAAACCTTGCCTAACCATCATTCCCCAAATCCCTCAACACACAAACTAACCTTAGATCCACAGAAAGAACCACTAAAAACTGATCTGAACCCTTAATCCCACCTGTTGATAATCACCACTGTTGTTTTGAACTGCAAGGATTAGCTGGCAGAAGGACTCTGCCAGCTGTCATATTCATCCACCTAACAAGCCCTGCCACAGTGACCCCATGCCAAATATCCAGCAGGCTCTCCAGTCTTTCCTCAAATCCTTAGGCCCATCCCAGAACCTCTCTTCAGAGTGCATCTCTCTCCTCACCCCTACCACTCACCGCACTCCTACCTTCTACATACTTCCTAAAATCCATAAACTGAACCACCTAGGATCCCCCATTGTGGCCGGTTACTGTCATACCACTGAGAGAATCTCTTGTAGACCAACACTTTCAGCCTCTTACCTTCAACCAACCCTTCCATTTAAAAGGTACCAACCATTTCCTCAACTGACTCTGTAGTTCCTGTTCCTTTAATAAATGCTGCTGGGCTCCAGCTGCCAGAGGCTGTGGTCGTGGTCGTGTGTGTGTGTGTTTCACTTGCATAAATATGTGTGTGTGTGTGTGTGTGTGTGTGTGTGTGTACACGCACGCGCGTTGAACACCTTGTTAGCCGAAAGCTCGCTCACCAGCAGTCTTTTTGTTGTGCCTAACTGTGACTCAGCATCTCCGCTATATGGTGAGTAGCAACTATCGCTTTCCTAATATTGTTAGATTCCATCCTGGATTCTTCATTGTTTGATTAAGGCTGTACAGTTGCTATTCAAATAGTTCAAGTGTCACTGATACTTTGTTATAGGCACTGTAGTTTGTGGTTACTGTTCTTACATTATTTTTTTTTGTTTTTTTTTTGGTAATGTTTTCCTGATTTGCTAATCAGTATGGCTTAATGTTTTCAAAACCATCAGCATTTGTGCTTACCATTAATGAAAGGCAAATTTTACTGTGGTTTCCTTCATAACAATCTTCACCTTAAGGCAAGTATTTCGTTTAAAAGGAAACTGAAAGAGAGACCAGTATCATCTATAATGCTGAAGATGCCCTTCAGTTTACACTGCTTTATAAGTGCTTGTAAACAACCATATGTCACAATCACAGATTGAAGTTAACACTAAACCAGTATGGTTACCATAATGTCAGCTTGCTGCTTTTTGTATAGCACACATTACTGAAAACTATGGTTGGTAGTGACGAGAAACAAGTGACTATTCATCTGAAGTCACACTTTATTCTTATCTCTATCAAAACAGTTACTCCCGTCAGTCACCAAATTGAATGGTGTGGGACAAATAACTAAGACTACAAATTTTTACAGTTTTTAGCAAGTCAGGGCTCAATAAATTTAATCATGAAACATTTGCAAACACCAATTGATGGCAATGCCATACTAGCGTCATATTACGTCAGATTTTTCTTCACAAATGTTATTTGATACAGTATAAATCATGGGCAAATGATGTATATGTTAATGCAAAAATAGTGTGAATTAACACTACGAACATAAAAAATTTAATGGGAGTGATAAAATGACATTGTAAACAGTGAGAAAGCCGGAATTCTTGGAATGAAAAAAGGAGTCTATATTATATTGTCTATATTGTATTCCATACTGGACTGGACAATCTTTTAAAATATGGTATAATGATATTCTCACACAGCAGCAGGCATCTGACATCGGTAGACTCTCTTCCGGAATAAATCCATGAATTATCCAACACTATTCTATTCAACTGTTGGTTATATCAACTTTATCCTGCCATTGTAATCAGAAGGAAGTACATAACAGCCAGGTGGTGTTTTTTATGGACCACTCCTTGTTCCCTGCATTTCCACCCCTCTTTCTCCCACTGATCTATGACACTCCCCCTTCGCTGTGAGATTACTGAGTGGTGGAGACAGCATTATTTTCTAATCGTTCTACCTTTGGTGATTTCATCTCTAGAGTAGATTTAAAATGGCTCTCAGTTAATAAGAAAAGATGAGAAAGTCTACTACAAACACAAACACGCACATGCGAGCACGTACACACACACACACACACACACACACACACACACACACACACACACACACACAGTCATTTGTCCTCAAGAGTGCATTTAATTCCTCATCAAGGTGATATACCTGCACCATCACATCCATGAAATACTACTGAGCACCAAGGAATGCCATTTACAGTGTCTCTTTTATACACTAGGTTTCTCAAAAACGCATCGCATATGTACTGTGTGATTCAAAAAGAAAGAACAGAATTTCAGTTGCTTATTAAAGACAAACTATAAAAGATAGAATGTATTCCACATGTCACTGGATAGAGGAAGGTTCAAAGTTTTGATACTGCTGTGCTGTCACTTGTTTGTGACAACATGACAACTACACCAAAAGAGAAATTGTTTTGCATGTTGGAATCTGTGCAAAGTCAATCCAAGTGCAATAGGCAGCCCCCTGCCTGCCAACATGGCAAGAAGCCACCTCTGCACAAGTGGATTTATGACTGGCTTACAAAATTCTTGGAAGTTAGTTGCATATGCAGAGGGAAGCCAGACAACTTACATATTTTAAAATAACATAAGTGGTTGTTTGTAGGCTGAAAGGTTGTCCAAGTACAAATTCAACTGTTCAAGATTGGAATCCCAACTATAGACATGATTTTTTCCTGCCACTAATCACTGGCAGTTCAGTGTCACTTATATCCATGAGTGCAAGAAATCACAAGTTGCACTGTGTCTGGATTTCCTATTTAACAACAAAATCCACAGTTTACTACAATATGCTGGTTCACACGTCAAACGCAAGGACACACCTTCTCCAGCTGGACTCAGTAAACTGAAATATTGCAGTATTCAAGCCTATCCTCAACATTACTGGTCATTTATATATAAAACTGAAAACACAAATCTACTTAAGTAGAAATATGCAATAAAAGTCACAAATGTGTATAATTAGAAAATTATTGCCAAATTATTAATGCCTCAGAGGGAGATAACAAAATACCTAATTTACAATAGCATGACTGGGACACTTAGCTGACAGTGTAATGCAAATGGCAAACACACAACAGCATAAGAATTCCAAGATCAAGTCCGAAATGTGAAGGTATAATCCAGCGACACTGGAACACAAACAATTTATGAAGTAAGTTTGAGCAACAATATGTAGAATTTGATACACAAAAATCTGAGGATTGGTAACCAACACAATAATCTGAGGATTGGTAACCAACACAATATCAGGCCAACAGATCAATTAAAGTCGTTAACAATGCATAGGTACAAGCCTTAAGAAACGCCCAATCACTAACACACACACACACACACACACACACACACAGCCACAGCATACAAGAGGTATACGTGCAGATATCTCTACTGGTGACTGAGGACAGTGTACTGAACATCACATAAATATTTATATTATTTACAGACTAATAATTAGGCCTATAGCCATTACAAGTCACATGTTTTTAGGTTGGTTAGTGCCTGTACATGTGGCAAGAGCAAGCCAATAATGCTTATTTTTCCCTGAGCAGTAAGTCACGTGTTGAACAGTGGACACAAAACGGTTAGTCTATCCTGACTGGTGTAAACCACTTAGTGGTGCAGTACAGCCATGCAGAATACATCAGAAACATTCATTGGCTTCACTAAATCACAACCATACTATCACATTTCACCTAACAATGCTACCCCTTGGCAATGCTACAACTCAGTCTGTCATCACAGCCTAATAAAATAAATATCTTGGCAACCACCCATGATAAACAAAGTTATATTACATTTTAAACAAAACATATGAGTGACATCTAAAACTGAAAACAATAAACAAGTACATCACACATGCTATCTACAGAAGCAAGACATCGGTGTATTCTTTAAAGTGTGAAGTCTTAAGCTGCCTAGTTATCTTCTCTGATGTCTTTCTTTGTTATGACATACATGTTCTTTACTATGTCATTTAGTTATTGTAAGTGGTACCTTAGATCATAGTTATACTAAACATATAGGTCAGAGATCAAGAAGAGAGAAACAGCAAATCTAACGTTGGATGATGCATACATTAGAAACCAAGTGCCATTTTAATGTCAGTAGCACTGCAGGTGCTTCTTACTCATCAACTTGTTCTCTTACTGAAGTGTGCAGAAGCGAGGGGCTAGTTGTGACACCAAATGGAAGCTGAGTGCATGATCTTACTGTTGTAAAGTAGCACCGAAGGTGGAAATGACTGATTCCTGGTGTCAGATGGTCTGTAATGAAGCTACGTTTTGAGACTGGGGAGGGGGGGGGGGGGGGAAGACGAAAATTAAGTGATACAGTGTATACAACTGCAAATGTGCTTCATAAGAAAAAGTGATGCCTGGAAAATGTTCAATGCTACAGATCCCTCTTCACATGGAAAATGTACGAACTTCATAGTGCAAACTAAATGGTTGTGTTCTTGTTTATTCCACCACCACAAGAAAAAGTGTCCCCTTTCAAACAAAAAATGTGCACAGAGCAATATCCCTATGTCTACAAAGCACATTACTTGTATATTCTTTCAGTCACAACAATTTATCAGCTAATAGAGAGCTGCATAACTTATAATTCATTTCTGTAATTTTTTCAAAAACTGGTACACATTTATTTTAGTAATAAAACTCCATCTGGGAATACACTTCAGCCTCATGTTCTGTTGTCCTGTACTGTGATCACAAACTCAGTGACATTTTGAAACCATGTGTATATTAATGTAATTGTTAAACACCTTCTAAATTGAGAGCATATATCAAAATAAATTTACAGCAGTCTTCGAAACAGTTTTATCTGTATCCATACATAAATATAGCAAGGAAAGTTGTGACAGAATGTAAATAATACAGAAGTAAAGGAAATCACTCACCAAACAGCAGAAGTGTTGAGTTGTTGACAGGCAAACACAAAAGACAATGAACATTTTG
Source organism: Schistocerca piceifrons (assembly GCF_021461385.2). Classification (NCBI taxonomy): domain Eukaryota; kingdom Metazoa; phylum Arthropoda; class Insecta; order Orthoptera; family Acrididae; genus Schistocerca; species Schistocerca piceifrons. Next base: position 343,693,407 of record NC_060139.1, read on the forward strand.
TTGGCTTTTGGAAGAAATCCTTTGACAAACTAGTGTAACAAGACCTCCTCCTCCCTCCCTGCCCCTTCACACACACACCTGTACTAAGCTGGCTAGAGAGACAATGGTGTGTCTAGCCAGCACAATATGCGTGCACAAGTGCACAATTCCCCCCTCTGTGTGTGTGTGTGTGTGTGTGTGTGTGTGTGTGTGTAACAGACTTCTTGCTTCCACTATAATCCAAACAGTCTCCTTTACTCCTAAATTATTTATACACGGACACAAACATATACTTATATATATATAGACACACACACACACACACACACACACACACACACACACACACACACCCCTCTGGTCTCCATGACACGCACCCCTCTGGTCTCCATGACTTGTTACAGAGTAATAATGCATTTAAATTTATGTGGCTTTGTCACACGAATTATCTCTGTTTCTGTAAAAATACTTTCACAACAGTGGAAAATCTGTAATACGAAATAACCAAAATTTAGTAACACCTCTGTACAGATAGAAAACTACAGTGATGTGGTTGTCATCACTGTGGGAACAGCTGAGCATAACTCATGTCATTCTTCTACTGCATTCAGTGAATCCATACTGCCAGGAAAAATATAATAATAGTAATAATAATAATCTGTGATAGAACAGAGCAGTATTGACTGCAACCTTGAGGACCAAGAGTAGAGTAAGCACTTATGTTGAAAGCAAGTGATGTGAGTGAATGGAATTAAGTTTTGTTTCGAAACATGACACATAGCACATACTGCCAACATCTGCACTGTTTGCAGATATTTTCAATGCACTACTGAAACACAAGGTAAGAGATAAAACGAAATGTAGTGAGCCACTTGGGACCACAGTTCTCTCACACCAAAATACTCGGTCAATATCCTTGAACATCCTCAGAAATTGTATGTGGAGTTCTAGTTTGCTCTATATATACTTTTCCACTTACTGATTAGTCATTATATTGGTACACAATAATTGTCATACTCAAAGTTTGCGCATGTAGCAGCAAAGCCACAAGCCCTTGGTTACACATGTAAATTTGTGTGCTCACTCTTCTTTCTACATTTGTATAGTCCACTTGTACTGAGAGCAGACTCAAATGATGAATTTTCAGTTAACTGATATCTATAGTAGTGGAGATATCATTTGTACTGAAGATTGTGATACTGCCATTCTACTTTGTACTGACTGATCTATAGTGTAGCTTGAGATCTAGGTTAGGTTGAAATGTGACAGTCTGGTTGAGAGTTGGAGAAGCCAATGAATGTGCCATGACAATATTTTTTCATTATTCACAACATACTCTATAGTTCCAGTTGCGTGTGTGGTGAAACCCTCTATTTTTCTCCTACAGTCAGATATAAAAATTGTACTATATTTCAAGACATTAATACCAAGAACATCCCAATCCAAAACCTCTATTACCATGTACGTCATGTTAGTTTTTAGGTTTTTTTGTTTAGCTAATCCTTTCACGTTGTTAGTGATGTCACCTGTAGTTTGTTTTGATAGACTTCTCTCTGACATGTTAATAAAGTCACTGCTCTGTCACGGTAGTACTACGTCTTTTACTAATCCTAACAAAGTCACAAGATTACAACATACACATAAAGAAAAGAGAAGCAACTCACAGAAATTTAATATGTACTAAATTAAAATAGCAAAAAGTCAATAAAACTTAGAACCAAATCCAGTGACATCAATTACAGTCACCAAAAGCCTAGAAGTAGTCACTGCAAACAACATATTTTACAAAGTAGTTGCTCGACAACATGTGTCTGTCCTTCTTTCAGCATAACAGTATATGTCTTTGTAAATCATATATTTATTCTAAACAAATGCTCAACATTGACAGGTGCTGACTGCTGATTATCTCCACAAGAAGGCCATTGTAGTGTAGGCACTGGCAACTCCTACCTGCCAGTAGACACCACCTGACAATGTCAAGCAGGTGTCTCACAGGAATACAAATACTGTGGAATTTACAAAACAATCTGGTGGCACACGAGTAAATACTCTCAACACACATGATAAACCAGAAAGGAAAGTATGTACATAAAACAAAGTAATGGCTGTCACAGAATATTTACAACCTAAATGTAAGCAAGTTCTTGGAATCTGCACCATAAAACCGACTGACCACCTCAAGTGATATGCAAACAGATATCATTAATCCAATAAGTGTGACTAGCTTCAGCTACAGATGCAGGTCTATCATAAAATCCCAAAGAAAAAGACAAGGAAATAAAAGTTAAAAAATGCACAAAGATAAATTGGTATTACTTGATGAGAGTGGAAATCAGGATAGGAGATAAAGATTTTAAAAATCAATTGTCTGTGTCAGCAGAAGAATAAGGCCAGGGAAATTCAACATTATTTCACAGCATCTAGTACTTGGAAAGTATTACTTTACGTTACAGACAGTGAAAGAATATACAAAAGTAACAATAAAAGCTTCACATGACGAAATATTTTGAACCACTCTGTGGCAGAACTATGGGTTGCATACTTTAAGAGAGTACAGGTTTGTATCCCTAGGTATTAATTTCTTTATTATAGGCCTAGTTCAGTATGAAATTCGAATGACGAAAAGAACCTCTCCCATTTTCAGATCTTATATTAAAAAGGAATGAAATTTAAATGACAGTGACTGCCAATTTTTCTGTGTTTACATTGTGTCATATAATTTATAATACGGCCTACGAACGAATGCTACTTTATTGTGTCTTGGGCTAAGTTGTTCCAAGAAGTGCATTATAAAGTCACACATAAAACCAAAATATGAGACTTATGGTGCAACTCCGTTTTCAAGAAGAACAACGTACGGAACAGTGATGTACGGTCACTTTATTTACTCTTTTCCACATAATTCCACTGATCAACAACAAACCGTAAGCAGCTGTGAGGCAAATGGACAAATGGTAAATCAAAGCTCACAAGTAGAAATTCTTCATACACCGGTAAAAACACATTTATGTCAAATTCAAGTACTCGTGTTTTTTCATAATCAGATTAGTGATCAGGACTTGCAACCATAGGTTCAAACTTTAATTCGTGGTTTTTGTGTTGTGCGACGTGTGACAAAATTACCACCCAACGAAAATCTTGGTCATTAAATGTTGACACTTACATCACGTTAATCATAACGCACTAGCCTACACGATAATAACCATAGCGTATTCTCAAATCTTCTATTTTGAGTTTCCATATCGCGCCAATAACTAATAATAAAAACAGTAGCAATCGAAAGATACTCCGCAGAGTTGTCTTTGATGTCTCGTGAAAATACAGTCGATACAGCTCCACAAGCGACGAACGCATGATGAAAATGACTAAGTACATGAACTGACTCCAATTATTTTTCAGTTGTCCGTATCACTGGGGATGCGTTGGTTATGATTGTATAGTGCAGCAATGCTGCATTTTGATGTCGTTGCAGATTTACAATGAGTTGGTTAACTAAGTTTATAAGGATCGAAACGACTTGAAAGAGGGATACAAGCTAGTCATATAAAGGCACGTCCACACGCAACGATCTGTCTGCGCACATCACATCTGCGCAGAAAGATCGTTGCGTGTGGACAGAAGATTTGCACCAACCTGAGGTGTGTGCAATCCTGGAAGTTGGAGTTGGAGGTTTGAACGAAACCTCTCAAATCTGTGGGTTCAAACCACATCTGCGCAGACAAGTTGGAGCGTGTGGACATGAGATCGCCGCAAATCTGGCGCGAAACAGCTGTTTGATCAGCCTAGTGTTTGTATTTGTGCGCACAGGGCATTAAAATGGTTGATACTCGTCAGTGTTCTCGAAATTTTGTAAGTGAATTCATTGAAATATATAGAAACCACCCATGTTTGTGGAAGATTAAAGTAAAGAATATGGTGACCGAATCAAAAAGACAGCAGCATACAATGCTCTAATTGAAAAATTGCGGGTATTATTTCACCCAACTCTTGTTTCGATATTGCAGTTGAAAATTCAAAATCCTTGTAGCTCCTTCCTGTTGCTAGGAATCTTAATGTTACCACCAGCCGTTCATGAGGAGAAATTGCCCTTCTCTATACAAGTATTTTTTCTCATAATATGAGGGGTTACAAGTTTTAAGAGATAATTATAAGTTTCGACACCCATCCGCAAATAATTTCGCCAGTCGTTAGGTTCGCCCTGCAGCTCTCGCAGTAAATTTACGTGAGAAAACTGCTTTTGCTTTAGCAGCCACTGTCTACAACATTTTGACCGCTTTCTCTGTTTCCTGCGGTTGGTCTGAACTCTGAATGTTTTTGCCACACAAGTTGCGAACACAGACCACAACAGAACTTCCTCCATTTCTATATTTCAAAATAACTGAATTAAGTTTTTGACGTTTACGGGGAGTGTAGTCGCTTGCCACTGATATTTCTTTTCTACACCGACAGATGGCGGGCGGGCAGTAGATTGGGGTTTGTGTGGTGTGAACACACCACATTTGCAGCCATCTTTTGCATGTACAGACATCTGCGCCGATATCTGCGCAGACAGATGGTTGCGTGTGGACCGGGCTTAAGATGAATAACTCGAACAGTGTAAATTATGCCACCTGCCCACCAGAGTATAGCCTCGGCAATACTATTTAAGAAGGGGATAATCACGATGCGCCAAGGAATGATATCCCTTAACCTACTGTGTAAATAAATGTCTAGCTGAAAACAAGTTCCCTGATGTACTAAAAATATCTAGAGAGGTCCCAGTATATAAGAAAGGTGATAAGAACTGTCCTGCTAGTTACAGACCAATATCGTTAACTCGTGTTTTCTCAAAAATTCTTGAAACAATTATGTATAATAAAGTTAGCACGTATTTAGGTAACTTAAACTTAATAAGTGACACACAATATGGACTCATGGTAGGTAAATCCACAACAGATGCTCTGGATTCTCTTGTAAAATTTGTTCTGCATGTATTTGAGGCTAGGGGATTTGCTCAGGCTACATTTCGTGATCTGAGCAGAGCATTTGACCATGTGGACCATGATACTTTACTGAATAAGCTATCCTATTATGGTTTTGCTAATAGCAGCATAAATATGATAAAATCGTTCCTTGAGTACCGCCAACAAGTTGTATGCATTAACAGGGAGAAGTCAGATCTGATTACTGTTAGGTCTGGCTTGCCGCAGGCCTCAGTACTTGGACCGCTATTGTTTTTACTTATGATTAATGACCTGCCATCTTTTGTAAACTCTCACACAATAATGTATGCCGATGATACAACTTTTTAAAATAAAAGCTCAGATTTAAACACACTAAAAAATATAGCTAAAGGTACCCTTGCTCAGAGTTCATTATGGTTTAGAGCGAACGGTTTTCTACTAAATGAAAGTAAGACCCAGGCACTTTCCTTTAGCTTAACAGAGAATCATGACTTAGAAAGTATAAAATTTTTAGGTGTTATAGTAGGCAACAAGTTGACATGAGAACCAAATGTCAAACATTTATCTGTCAGACTCTCAAGAGTTATCTATTTAATTAGAAACTTAAAAAGACATGTCCCTAATAGTTATATAAGATCAGCATATTTTGCTTTCTTTCAAAGTATCATATCATATGGAATCTTATTGTGGGGCAATAGCAGTCACGTAAAGGGCATTCTACTTTTACAAAAAAATTAGTAAGAATAATAACCGACTCAGATAAGTTAGAACACTGTAAGCTCTTGTTTGTTAAATTGCAATACCTGACAGTAATAAACTTGTACATCTATAATGTTCTATTGTATGATAGGAACAATATTTCAAATATATCATTAAGAAGGGATGTACATTGCCATAACACCAGGAACAAATCATGTTTAAATGTACCATATCAAAGACTATCCAAGTCACAGAATTCATATTTAGTTCTTGGACTTAAGTTGTACAGTAAGTTAAGTGTAGATTTAAAAGAGTTACCTGTCAATATCTTCAAAGCTAAGTTGTACAGAATACTAGTAAATAATTTTTTGAAACTGAAAATACTGTCTTTCTACACTGTATCTAGCGGATGGCCTTATGTAATCCAAACTAAATTGTATTTAGTAATTAATGTTAAAAATGTAAGTTATCTTGACATTGTCTATTGCTTTATGAGCTGAACGACAATAAAATTTGATTGAGTGATTGATTGTTGAACTATACTAAACTCTGTACAAAGGATGTCCCGATGGAGAACACAGAGGGCTAGAAAGAGAGAAATATATTTTTATGTACTGCATATTAATTTCTGGTTACTTATTTAACTGTGGAATGCTACTGTAAGCCAGTGCTTCCAAAAGGCGAAGCAAACTGCCAATAGATAGCACTGCAATTCTGTGTTTCCCAGTAGTTTCATGCCTTAACAAGTTAGTACAGCTGTGACCTTCGCAGAGTCGGCAGTGTTTACTTTTTTCACGTTATTTAATCTTTTGGATACAGGCGCACCCCAGTGTAGCATAATCTAAACTTTGGGGTATAGATGCACGGCAGCGTAGCGTAATAGTTGTAAAAGAATTACATGACTTGTCTTTATATGTGTAAGCATGATGTCAAATATTATTATACTATTTTAAACAATAAAAATATAACGGTTTTAATTGTAATGCCTACATTATTTAATGTTTTGAAACAGGTACAGTGAATATGTAACAGTTTCCAGTAAACTGAATTGTTTAGCTGGAGGAAAATGAAATCTCGAAAACAGACATTCGACCTTACCAAGGAGGAACATACGGAATACGTCATATGCCCTTCAATTCACATTCCGAAAGGTTCTTTTTCTGAAATCGATAAATTCGATGACGATAAGTGTATCATTCCAGATTTTAAAACCAAAGAAGAATCTGAAAAATTACGAAGAACGATCAGGTGTTCTAGCAAGTCAAATTCAGTGTTGTTCCATGCCAGTTTCTGATTCTGATGAAGACAACCCAATTGAGAATCTTCAAATTTCTCACCAAGCGAAGGAGAATATCGTAAAGGATCCAAATAAAGTGTATGGGAAACATAAATTCAAATGGAATGACGAAAGAGGAGTCCTTCATTGCATTCCTAAAATAAATTTTGTATTGTGATTACCAGGAAAGAAAAATGAAGCAAGATAAGTAAAGGAAGGACAAGGAAACTTGGCAGATATGCTTTACAAAAGTGAGGCTGTGCCTAAAGACAATGAGCCTTCAGCTCAGAAAAAATGAATTATTTTGAAATACAAACTTTTTAGGATTTCTGTGCTGTGCTGGAGTCATGGAAACGAGGAATACCTTTACAAAAGAGCTTTTTGACCTGAACAGTGATATAGGAATATTTAGGCTACCAAACCTGAACCACATTTCAGATTTTCAGTAAATTGTCTCAGGTTTGATGACACAGATGCTCGAGTACAGAGGAGACTGAGAACCAAATTAGCCCCTATTCAGGAGCTTTCGTGTACACCTTACCCTCTCATTGTACTGTCCCCAACAAAAAAAAATGCTGCCAATTACCCAAATCTAAGAGTCTACAGATTGCGCACAGCCGTACGTTGCATAACACATGCTCGCCAGCTGAGCTGTCAGGAATGCTGACAATTTGCTTGGTCAGTAGAGGCCCATCTGGCCGCAGTGCGACGCAGGCAGAGTACGCGACTTGCCGCCGTTCACAGCGAACAGTATTAACTAGCGCGGCCTCGGGCGGCAATATGTCTCTTTTTGTAGCTCACCATGGAGCCTTTCGATACAACCGTAATTAGCCGGTGTTAGGATATCAGACACACTGATGATGGGTACACGTAGCGTGCGTGTTTTATAATCCGCCTTTGTTAATAAAACTGTTCAAACTTACTTCTTTATGTTCGCATATTGCCATACCTGAAGGACCCACAACGCAATAAAACAAACAAACTACCCCCTTATAGAAGTGTGTCAGAATAGGGATAATTATGGAAAATCTACAGTGCTGAAGAGGTGCAGCACAATGTGAACTTCGAGCAGCAGCAGCATGAACATCTTCTGACTACGCGGGGACATCCAATGCTGGAATTCAGGTTGGTCTACTCCAGTTTGGCTAGAATACGAAAGGCAGTGATTGATTTTTATTTTACATTTGAGTGACTCATTGGCGTTAAATTGGACGAAATGTCGCAATCCAGTCAGAGTAACGTTGTCGATCTACAAACTGTTATTAATGAACTGCAAGAAGTGATTCGGCAGTTAAAAGTAGAACGAAGCGAGCGTAACGTTCTGAGAGACTTGGCAAATGATAGTTCATGCAATACAGGTACAACTACAATAAGGAATGTTTCATTATTGCAATCAGTACCAGTGTTTAGTGGGAAGCCCGAAGATGATGTGAAGGTGTTTTTCGTAAACTTGAAGGTGCCGCCCTTTTAGGATCATGGACAGATTCCTATAAGCTAGTGGTTGCCAAATTAAGAATTCAGGGAGCAGCACAAAATTTCATTAGCGCGGATCCTACTTGCGTGAAAACAGAAGATTACAATGAGTTTAGAACGATTGTTGTTCAGAGATTTAAACGTAAAAACGTGCTCAGATTTTAAAGAGAGCAGCTTTACCGTTTGCGAATGCGATGAGACGGATCTATCGAGCAGTTTGCCGACAGAATTCGAAACAGCAACGCTCAAACATACGAGTTAGTAGAAGATGGAAATGAAAATCACATTGAGTTGTTCGAAGCCGACCAGAGAGCCTTGGACACATTCATTCATGGGTTGCACGGAGAAAAAGTAAGCAAAGCTGTTCTATTGGCTCGATGTAAGACGTTTCAGGAAGCAGTAGAATCAGCTGTTGGTTTCGTTGAAGCACTAAGACGACCGAAAGTGATGCAGAAACAAGAACACAGAGTTTTCAGCACAACAGTACAATGCTACAGATGCAATAAGCTGGGTCTCGAGCGTAAGGATTGTAAAGAGAATCGAATCTGCTATCACTGTGGGATGCTGGGTCATGTTTCGAGAGATTGTCGCAACAAGAAGAAATGTAATGCGAACAAAAGACAATCTGCCAGATCTTCAAATGGGCACGGGTACGTACAGGCCACCACTCTGTCTGCCCCTTGCCAGAGACAGTGATTCCTGTTAGTTCCAGTGAAAATCAGACCGAAAATGACTCCGTGATAGGTGCTGTATATCGTGGGAGAAACATCAAACTACTTATTGACACAGGAGCACAGACCTCATTAATGTGGTGTTGCATAGATAAACGGGATAAATTGAAACCGCCGCTATTAAAAGTGCGAGGGTTAAATGGAGGAACGCTACTCTGGTATGATTTTTTTTTCTAGTAACTTAATTGAAAGCTTTGTTGCTTTGGTAAAAATAAAATTGGTTCTTTTTGTCGTGACAGAATAAATTATTATTAATCACACCAGATTTGTCGGAGAACAGCAGCAACATGTGTAATTGACCCAGCTTTAAGAAATTCTATTACCTTTTAGCGGAAAATTCGTGCGGTACTCTACGACGTTAGAAAAGTCGTGGTGTTCCGTTTGGAGCAGGAGGCGGCTGTCTTTTCTCATTCGCGATATCGAAAATTACTAAAAAAAAAAGAACAGAATTTTTTTTTTTTTTTCGGAGGAAGATCGCGCGGAGAAAACAGACGGAAGTTACATGAAAGAAACCTAAGGAACCAACTAATTGGATTTGTACGAACATATAAATGGAACTGAAAGAACTTGGAATAAATACTATAACGATGTCGTCACGACAGCCTCCTGTTCCGACAGAACACACGCTGGATCATAAGCTGCATAAATCTTTTAAACAGGAAAGATTATCACAAGTATAATTAATGAAAATAAGGTTGAGAGATTTTCTTTGAAATTAAATAATCTTCAAGGCTTCAAGTATTATATTATGAAACGGAAACTTACATTAACATGGCCACCCATTGTGGTGGTGGAGCGAATTTTCATGATATACATTCTCGCTTGTTTGTGGCTACATATATTTTTTACTCACTTAAACTCTTAAAGTTACAATAAAATGATTATATCAGTATGGAGCACAATACTTTTGCGTCCGACTCGCAACACATTCACAGAACAGCTAGACAGCGGTGCGGCTCCCTGCAGAAGTAAAAACTGGCAATTGTTATTTTGAAAAACATAGGTGCATCGTTTTTTTACTGATCGATAGCAGCGTATAACAGTTTATAGCTATCGTGATATTCTGCGCTTTTCAGGAGCGCGGCAAAGATATCTGGTTACAACATTCATTGGTACATGTTAGAAGTTCGCACATACTGACGCAAATACAGGAAAAAAACTTTTACATGTTAAAAATCGCAGTGATAAAGGCTGTAATGTCACAATGCCTCCCATGTGAGGCATGATGATTCCGGAAGGATCATCAGGACTCACATGTAGTTTCAAGACATTACTGTGTTTTATCATCTGTTTACTTTAGTTCTAACATAAAATTGGAATGAGTTTGTCATCTAGTTATTTTATGCTTCCAGTACAGTTATGAAAACAAATGTCTTTCAGTGTCTTTTGTGCACTTTGGCACTTCTCTCAGTTCATTGTAAGGTGTCCTTGCACTGTCATCTTAATTGCTGTTACTGTGAAACAAAATATGACAAAAAACAATCTTAAGTCTAACACACACAAAGATAAATGAATAATACTCTATATAGGAAACAAAACATGTCAGTAGACAAACATACACAGATACATTGAAATAATTATTTAAACAGTCCTCTAAAATTGTCTGTGACCTGTTTGGTCTCGGAATGTTTTTTTTATCCGTTTCATTAGATTCTTTTAGAATGTCGTTGTTAATCAGAACGTTTCACTTGACACTACACTGTACACTTTTATTTGTCACGCGCTCACTTAACCGGAGTCTGCAACGTCTATTCTCGTTCGGTGAGCGGCGTCGTCCGAGAGGTCACGACCCTGGGTAGCGTCATTTTTTGTGTTCGCTCGTGTTGCCTCTCTAGTGTCTCGCATCAAGCGTCATGTCGTTTACATGCAAATAAACAGAAAGAAACCTGTGTTAGGTTCGTGCTATAATGTAGACTTACAGGTAAAGGTTTTATAGGATTCTGGACAGGATTGATAACCTTCCCTTCCAGTTAACGTTTCAGTGCTCAGTAATGCCTTGTCTTTATTTAACTATCTATCGCAAAATATCCGACGTGACTGATTAAATGGAAATTAATTTGAAGCTAAGACTTCTCTTTTTACAGAATAAATAAAGTTCATAATTAAGTTTCACTGTGATAGCTTTAGCAATGTCTCTTGCGTAGTTGTGAGACGGAAAACATTCTAAGGTCAATGACACGCCTCCACAGCGCGCGCGTCGGTTGTGTTTCAAATGTTAATTGTTGAGTCCAACTGCAAGTAGCTCCGCGCTGTTGCCGGTTACTAGTCCAGTGCAACACGCGCTCGTGTATGCTCGTATGAAGTTTAACGTGTGTCACTCGCGCTCTGCTAAAATGAGAACACGCGGAAAACACACGTCTAGTGTCCTTCCTTCATCGTCGATCGGCGTATCGAAAACTTGGGTAGAAAATACCACCGTCTGTTTCGAGGATTTCACACGACAGTCCCTGCGACCTGCCATGCTGCTTACACACAGGTAAGTGAAGCCAACGTTTTACATATAGTTTGCAAAATGCTTTGCTGTGATCGCTGTCACTACCTGCACTTGCGTGTACACATGTCACTGCACACGTATTTTGTACACTTTATCACTCGCATTTTGTTTAGAACGTCTTAGAGTGTCTGCAAATTCACATCTCCCATCTCACATTGTGATTTCACAGTTCAAGTTACTCACAGGTAAATACATTACAAGATTAAACAATGTCCATAAATTACATACATACATTTCTTAAGTTTGCTTACAGTCACAAAATTCTGTTAACCTTTTCAGTCACGCCACGCCGGATTAGCGTATTGAATACCACTACTTGTGCATCAAGGCACGATTATTTCGGTTATTCTCTCTCCCTTTTACAAAGGTAAAAAATTTTTTTTTAAACAAATCTTTTAAGCAGCTTGTTATTTCGTTTCTCTTCAAAATTTAGTGTCACTGTTTATGTAGAGCACAGATTGAACAAATTCTGTCTCTACTGGTCGAGCATACTCATGCATTTCCCTCCGGAAGATTCATGCTTCATAAAGTTACTGGCTGCAAGTACTACTCGCGGAATGTATTATAATCTCTCAACATTGCTACTCGCGATACGCGATTAGAACAAAACTTTCGCTAACGGATCTCTCCCACAAATTTCGTTTCCACCTCAACCGTCTAAAGAGCACTCAGATGAGCCTGTCAAATTCTAATCCTCACTTTTTTTTTAATGGGATAGGATGGGGAAGTGGAAGAGGAGAGGATCAAATATGAACATAAATATACTATATACATATACAAATTCTAGCACAACTACACTAGGATTTTTTTTTTTTTTTTTTTTTTGTGACCTTAGATGCATGACATGCGTCACGTGTGCCTTCAAGTGGCTATTCTTTAATCTAATATCAGAGCTTAGTTTTATTATTATAATGTGAGTCATATCTGGTGACAGCTTTCTAGTTTATCACGCTTCCTTCTGGGCGCTTGTCGGGCTTGGCTGTGAAATAGCTAATTACTTTAGTGCATCTTACATGTTTAAAGAAGAAACGTTTACCATCAGGAATATTTCAGACTTGTCAGTACGACGTATATGTTTTCATGTAGTGGCACTCTTGACTACATGACCTAACAGCTGTTGTAAAACAGAATAAAGGAAATGTTTTGTTGCTTAGCTATTAAATCTTTATGAGGCTTACTGTTCGTAGATGATACTTTGAATCTGAGATTGAATCTCCTGAAAACTATCAAATACTACGTGATACTCTCTCTCTCTGTTATTTACTGCTTTTGACAGTTCAAACACTTGGCTACACAAATCTGATTAATTCTGAAGATCGCGCTAACAAAATGTGTAGTTCATGGCGGTGTTACAATAACGCACAGTTTACACGCAATAGGCTGTACTCTGTACACTTAAAGACTAACATTCCATCTTGAGGGCTGAAAAAGAAATTGCTTAACCTAATATTTCACATACATATATATTCATTGGAGTTGGAAGGTGGCAATCTGCTACTTCCTTCCGTATCTCCTTTCACCAATAACGGCATTCCTCAATGCCAACAGCCAACTTGGACTGCTTACACCTATGACTAACTTAAAACTAACTGAGAATCTGTCCTCTCAAATGGAATGTGCTTTCTTTTTCGTACGTCATAATAAATCAAATCTTCAATTACCTCCATAGTTTTTCGCCAAAGTGTGAGTACTCGTATTGGTGTGTTTGAATACCGAAGTGTTTCACAAGTTAAACCTTAGGCTAATGTTCCTTTGCTTGTTACTTTGCCTCGTTATACTTCTTGAGATCCTGGTGGTGATACAATCCTTTAATTCTGCCAGATGCTGGATCCGCTATTAGATAACTTCCTGTATGTGGTTTTCTAATTACTACAAATGGTCCGTCGTACAATAGCCTCCATTTCCGATTTCTTTTCAACAACTTCGATGGCTTAAAATGTGTCCGTAAAAGCACCTTTTCATTAATAACATATGTAAGAGCCTTTGATACTTTCTTGTCATAAGACTTCTTGCGTAGATCCGCCTGTACAGCTAAGGATACCAATGCTTGCCTAAGTTTTGCATCTAAATCTAATTCTGGTTCTACAATTTTAGGTATGGGATCTAACCATTCATTTCTTTCCCGATGACTCGTCATAATTCCGCAACATCCCCAAGGAGGCGAAAAAGTGCTGCCTTTAGTTTTCCGCTTTCTTGTGATGCGACTGATTTGATTCTTCTGTCACATCACTTGACCATTCTCGCTGGTTTTTTACCCATTGTGTGTGTTGATTTGTATCAAACCCTTGTTGGTACTGCACTTGGTTACCAGGCTGAAAAATCGGTACATTACTTGCCTGCGTAAAATATACCGGTGGATTGTATTGTTTTCTTGGTTTATTGTTATTGTATCTAAAGTCCTGTTGTGGTGGCGTGTACTGTTGTTGTTGCATGAATGGTTGTTGCTGAGGCGTGTATTGCTGTTGTTGCTGGTGTTGTGGCTGCCCATAGGGTTGTGGTGGAGGTAGCTGACCTCCGCAATTTTGATTGTTGCAACGTTTACCCTTGTATTTGTTCCCATTCTCGTAGAAGTTACTACCGTTATTGTTTGATTGGTATGGGGCATTCCCGTAATACTGTTGTTGCGTGTTGTGTATTGGATTGTACCGTTGGTTGCCGTAATGCTTGTTTTTGTGTTTACCATTACGGTAACCATTGTTTCGGCCTCTATTGCGGTTATTGTACTGTTTGTTTCCGTATTGTGTTTCGTGTGAACCATTTCCATTACTACCGTTTCCATTCGAATACGTGCCTGCGTTGTTGTTCTTACGGTTAGCATTCGCACGCGCGTCTTCGTGTATAAGATCGAGCGAATCAAGGACGGATAAAAATGCGTCCTGATCTTCCTCTGACACGTTCACTAATTTTTCGCGTATGGAAATGGGTAGTTTTGACTTAAGGATCATAATAACATCTTTTGTTGTTATGGGAGTGTCCCAATATTGTATCTTTCTCAAGTACTTTTCAAAGTACCGGCGAAGTCCGCCACTGTTCGAATGGAAAGGTTCGGCGTTATAGACCTCTTTGCGTAGGCGTTGCTGAACACCTGCGCTCCAAAATTTGCTTAAAAAGTTCTTCTCAAACTCGCTAAATGTTTTGCACTTATCAACCATCTCGGTTCCCCATATAGCACTTTCTCCTTGTATGTATCCGGTAATGAATTGTATTCTCTGTTTGTCATTCCAGGCAGCTGGAAAGACTCCTGAAAAGTTCTTTAGGAAAACGACTGGATGAATATTTCGCTTTTCCGGTTGGAATGGTTGAAAAACTCTGTGTTTCAATACACTCTCCTCTTTCATGAGGGTTGTGAGTGTCAATTGTTCAGTGTTGTTGTTGTGTGAATCGTTAAATTCATTTTTCAGTCGCGGAATGTACTGTGGTGTGTTGTGTTGTTGTGTTGTCTGGTATTGATGTTCATCTGGCTCAGAAGGTAGTGAGTGTTTCCCGTCGCTCTGGTTATCATACTGTAGTGTTTGAATTTGCTGTTTCAGGTCGGATATCTCATCTGTTACTTGCTTCCGCCATTCCGGCAAATCCCGGGTAAACACTCGTCTAATTTGGCCTAGTTCAATACAAACAGTGTCTCCTGAACTGCCGGGTGCAGATAATATGTCTAAGGTTGCGGATTTAACAACATCTTTCAAGTCACGTGTAACCTTCTCCTCAACTAGCTTCTCTTGTACATCAATCCATTCTTTGTAATGTTCGGTAAGTGCTTTAGTGTGCGAAGCAACACTACTGTTAACTCTTTCGTCAATAGTTCGGTCCGAAATGTCATTCGCCATTGCACTTACTTTTGATTCTACAGTGGCTACCGCTGTCGCTAACTCGTCTACCTGTCGTGCAACTGTTTTATACGCAAGTTTTACCGAATCGGTTTCTTTGCGACACGCTTCGATTTGAGTTGTGAGATTCTGACCAATGTTATCAATTTTGTTATTCAGAGTGCTTATCTGGGTTGTCAAAGTGGTTACTTGCTCCGTGACGTCACCCTTAACCGAATCTATCTGTGCCGTGACGTCACCCTTAACCGAATCTATCTGTGCCGTGACGTCACCCTTAACCGAATCTATCTGTGCCGTGACGTCACCCTTAACCGAATCTATCTGTGCTGTGAGAGAGCCTACTTGCGTAGTGAGGGTACCTACTTTCGCATCAATGATGGTATTTACGTCATTCCTAACTGAGTCAATCTGTGTTGTCATATCCGTTTTCAGCTCTGATAAAAACTTGTCTCTGTCTTTCTCACGTTGTTCGCGATCACGTTCGCGCTGTTCCCTCTCCTGTCTGTCTAGTATCAATTCCTGTAACATTTTGACAATGTCAACTGATACCGTTATCGGGGAGGTGGGTGTTTCCTGCTGAGTGTCGTCCACGTTAGCTACCTCTTGTCTGTCGTCTGTCCTGGCCGTCATTCCGCGTGAGCGGAGTCGGTAATGTTTGTTAACAGTGCCGTCGCTTTCGTCTGCAGAGTTCGCGCTCGATTGTCCGTCCGCCATAATGAAATTCAACTATTGCCAACTTAAAATGGGTACTGCCAACTGAAATTCTGATTGTCAATTATTCTTGCCGCGCAAGTTAAAGTCGCGGCGCGTTCGTCAAATGTCTAATGTTATGTGGGTAATAACTGACACACGTCTGTAGCAAAAAGACAAGATGGAGTCAACGCCGTTGAAACAATTGATTGCCAACGCTGTTACACAGAAAAGACTGAAATGGCATCCATCTTGAACTTACACGAGAATACTAACTACAATATAAAACAAATAGGCCAAGCAAAAGGTTACAGAAAATGTTCAAATATTTACATAGAAAAAAAAATGGTTTTTTACGTTAAGCTACAGAAAGGATAGAGTGAGGTCGAATTTGAAGGTCAATGAGCTACTCTTTAGGCAGAACTATGGCAAACGAAAATTTGGTACTCACTCGGCGTTGTCTTCAAAACTGCAAATCTGCGTCTTATTAAATCCCAAGATATTTGTGTAAATACCGCGTCCTTCAAGATTGCGTACATTTATTGCTCATCCGTAATTTTATGCAGCATTGGGTTCCAAAGAGCGATACATGAAATAAGACAATCATATATTAGTACCGTGACACTTTCAATATTTTAGTCAAGTCCCTGTTCGGGCGCCAGATCTGGTATGATTTTTTTTTTCTAGTAACTTAATTGAAAGCTTTGTTGCTTTGGTAAAAATAAAATTGGTTCTTTTTGTCGTGACAGAATAAATTACTATTAATCACACCAGATTTGTCGGAGAACAGCAGCAACATATGTAATTGACCCAGCTTTAAGAAATTCTATTACCTTTTAGCGGAAAATTCATGCGGTACTCTACGACGTTAGAAAAGTCGTGGTGTTCCGTTTGGAGCAGGAGGCGGCTGTCTTTTCTCATTCGCGATATCGAAAATTACTAAAAAAAAAGAACAGAATTTTTTTTTTCGGAGGTAGATCGCGCGGAGAAAACAGACGGAAGTTACATGAAAGAAACCTAAGGAACCAACTAATTGGATTTGTACGAACATATAAATGGAACTGAAAGAACTTGGAATAAATACTATAACGATGTCGTCACGACAGCCTCCTGTTCCGACAGAACACACGCTGGATCATAAGCTGCATAAATCTTTTAAACAGGAAAGATTATCACAAGTATAATTAATGAAAATAAGGTTGAGAGATTTTCTTTGAAATTAAATAATCTTCAAGGCTTCAAGTATTATATTATGAAACGGAAACTTACATTAACATGGCCACCCATTGTGGCGGTGGAGCGAATTTTCATGATATACATTCTCGCTTGTTTGTGGCTACATATATTTTTTACTCACTTAAACTCTTAAAGTTACAATAAAATGATTATATCAGTATGGAGCACAATACTTTTGCGTCCGACTCGCAACACATTCACAGAACAGCTAGACAGCGGTGCGGCTCCCTGCAGAAGTAAAAACTGGCAATTGTTATTTTGAAAAACATAGGTGCATCGTTTTTTTACTGATCGATAGCAGCGTATAACAGTTTATAGCTATCGTGATATTCTGCGCTTTTCAGGAGCGCGGCAAAGATATCTGGTTACAACATTCATTGGTACATGTTAGAAGTTCGCACATACTGACGCAAATACAGGAAAAAAACTTTTACATGTTAAAAATCGCAGTGATAAAGGCTGTAATGTCACACTACATAGCTATGGAGAGGTTGACATAGAATTAATTCTTGCCCAAGGCCAAGATAAAGGTGAAAATAAAGATAAAGATAAATACACAGCAAGGGTGCAAGTAGTTTCAAATAACGAAACGCGTTACGATGGTGTACTTTGAGTTCTACATCTACATCTACATCGATACTCCGCAAGCCACCCAACGGTGTGTGGCGGAGGGCACTTTACGTGCCACTGTCATTACCTCCCATTCCTGTTCCAGTCGCGTATGGTTCGCGGGAAGAACAACTGTCTGAAAGCCTCCGTGCGCGCTCTAATCTCTCTAATTTTACATTCGTGATCTCCTCGGGAAGTATAAGTAGGGGGAAGCAATATATTCGATACCTCATCCAGAAACGCACCCTCTCGAAACCTGGCGAGCAAGCTACACCGCGATGCAGAGAGCCTCTCTTGCAGAGTCTGCCACTTGAGTTTATTAAACATCTCCGTAACGCTATCACGGTTACCAAATAACCCAGTGACGAAACGCGCCGCTCTTCTTTGGATCTTCTCTATCTCCTCCGTCAACCCGACCTGGTACGGATCCCACACTGATGAGCAATACTCAAGTATAGGTCGAACGAGTGTTTTGTAAGCCACCTCCTTTGTTGATGGACTACATTTTCTAAGCACTCTCCCAATGAATCTCAACCTGGTACCCACCTTACCAACAATTAGTTTTATATGATCATTCCACTTCAAATCGTTCCGTACGCATACTCCCAGATATTTTACAGAAGTAACTGCTACCAGTGTTTGTTCCGCTATCATATAATCATACAATAAAGGATCCTTCTTTCTATGTATTCGCAATACATTACATTTGTCTATGTTAAGGGTCAGTTGCCACTCCCTGCACCAAGTGCCTATCCGCTGCAGATCTTCCTGTATTTCGCTACAATTTTCTAATGCAGCAACTTCTCTGTATACTACAGCATCATCCGCGAAAAGCCGCATGGAACTTCCGACACTATCTACTAAGTCATTTATATATATTGTGAAAAGCAATGGTCCCATAACACTCCCCTGTGGCACGCCAGAGGTTACTTTAACGTCTGTAGACGTCTCTCCATTGATAACAACATGCTGTGTTCTGTTTGCTAAAAACTCTTCAATCCAGCCACACAGCTGGTCTGATATTCCGTAGGCTCTTACTTTGTTTATCAGGCGACAGTGCGGAACTGTATCGAACGCCTTCCGGAAGTCAAGAAAAATAGCATCTACCTGGGAGCCTGTATCTAATATTTTCTGGGTCTCATGAACAAATAAGGCGAGTTGGGTCTCACACGATCGCTGTTTCCGGAATCCATGTTGATTCCTACATAGTAGATTCTGGGTTTCCAGAAATGACATGATACGCGAGCAAAAAACATGTTCTAAAATTCTACAAGAGATCGACGTAAGAGATATAGGTCTATAGTTTTGCGCATCTGCTCGACGACCCTTCTTGAAGACTGGGACTATCTGTGCTCTTTTCCAATCATTTGGAACCCTCCGTTCCTCTAGAGACTTACGGTACACGGCTGTTAGAAGGGGGGCAAGTTCTTTCGCGTACTCTGTGTAGAATAGAATTGGTATCCCGTCAGGTCCAGTGGACTTTCCTCTATTGAGTGATTCCAGTTGCTTTTCTATTCCTTAGACACTTATTTCGATGTCAGCCATTTTTTCGTTTGTGCGAGGATTTAGAGAAGGAACTGCAGTGCGGTCTTCCTCTGTGAAACAGCTTTGGAAAAAGGTGTTTAGTATTTCAGCTTTACGCGTGTCATCCTCTGTTTCAATGCCATCATCATCCCGTAGTGTCTGGATATGCTGTTTCGAGCCACTTACTGATTTAACGTAAGACCAGAACTTCCTAGGATTTTCTGTCAAGTCGGTACATAGAATTTTACTTTCGAATTCAATGAACGCTTCACGCATAGCCCTCCTTACGCTAACTTTGACATCGTTTAGCTTCTGTTTGTCTGAGAGGTTTTGGCTGCGTTTAAACTTGGAGTGGAGCTCTCTTTGCTTTCGCAGTAGTTTCCTAACTTTGTTGTTGTACCACGGTGGGTTTTTCCCGTCCCTCACAGTTTTACTCGGCACGTACCTGTCTAAAACGCATTTTACGATTGCCTTGAACTTTTTCCATAAACACTCAACATTGTCAGTGTCGGAACAGAAATTTTCGTTTTGATCTGTTAGGTAGTCTGAAATCTGCCTTCTATTACTCTTGCTAAACAGATAAACCTTCCTCCCTTTTTTTATATTCCTATTAACTTCCATATTCAGGGATGCTGCAACGGCCTTATGATCACTGATTCCCTGTTCTGTACATACAGATTCGAAAAGTTCGGGTCTGTTTGTTATCAGTAGGTCCAATATGTTATCTCCACGAGTCGGTTCTCTGTTTAATTGCTCGAGGTAATTTTCGGATAGTGCACTCAGTATAATGTCACTCGATGCTCTGTCCCTACCACCCGTCCTAAACATCTGAGTGTCCCAGTCTATATCTGGTAAATTGAAATCTCCACCTATGACTATAACATGCTGAGAAAATTTATGTGAAATGTATTCCAAATTTTCTCTCAGTTGTTCTGCCACTAATGCTGCTGAGTCGGGAGGTCTGTAAAAGGAGCCAATTATTAACCTAGTTCGGTTGTTTAGTGTAACCTCCACCCATAATAATTCACAGGAACTATCCACTTCTACTTCACTACAGGATAAACTACTACTAACAACGATGAACACTCCACCACCGGTTGCATGCAATCTATCCTTTCTAAACACCGTCTGTACCTTTGTAAAAATTTCGGCAGAATTTATCTCTGGCTTAAGCCAGCTTTCTGTACCTATAACGATTTCAGCTTCGGTGCTTTCTATCAGCGCTTGAAGTTCCGGTACTTTACCAACGCAGCTTCGACAGTTGACAATTACAATACCGATTGCTGCTTGGTCCCCGCATGTCCTGACTTTGCCCCGCACCCGTTGAGGCTGTTGCCCTTTCTGTACTTGCCCAAGGCCATCTAACATAAAAAACCGCCCAGCCCACGCCACACAACCCCTGCTACCCGTGTAGCCGCTTGTTGCGTGTAGTGGACTCCTGACCTATCCAGCGGAACACGAAACCCCACCACCCTATGGCGCAAGTCGAGGAATCTGCAGCCCACACGGTCGCAGAACCGTCTCAGCCTCTGATTCAGACCCTCCACTCGGCTCTGTACCAAAGGTCCGCAGTCAGTCCTGTCCGCTAACGAGGCAGAGATATTTGTCACAGAAAGAAAGATCAGATTAGGCCGTAGCAACTACAATCTAAGAAATCGTTCTTCAGATCGTACTCAAAGGAGCAGCAATACTGACGTCGTGGGAATGGGCCGCCCAAACGATGCATCGGTTGAAACTGTCCGAGTCAATGTTCAAATTGATCACCCTCAGCCAATTCCCAACGGAGCAGGAAGTTAAGTCACCCTGATGCAAGGAAGGAACTTTGTTATTAATTGAGCGATCCGAGAAAAGTGAGTTACTGGATACAATGCATTTTTATGTTGCTAGAAGTGTAGGTGTCGCTACAACAGTGACACAGAATGTCGCAAAAGTCCCACATTGAAGATGTTGTTTTGTCATGAGGAACGAAAGTTGCTGAAGTGTCGAGCATAAGTAAAAGAGACGTAATACAGTTTCCAGATGAGGTAACAAATGCTGCACTTATAAACACAGACTTTTGTAACAGTACCGCAAAATTACAATGAGGAGACGAAGTTAATAATGAACTGAAACGCAAGATTTGGAAAAAGATAGAACATTTGACAGTTGATGAACAGAAGATTTTAGCGCCTGTTTTGTTGGAGTATGCAGATTTATTCCGAGAACGTGCAAATTTACCTGTCACTCATTTAGTTCAGCATCGTATTCATACAGGGAATGCAGCCCCAATCATACAGAAACCTTACCGAATATCATTCAGTCAAAGAGAGTTGGTAGAAGACATGGTTATAGAACAGTTAGAAGCCGGAATTATAAAACCAAGAGTTCCTTCAGACCCACCATGGTGTTCGCCTGTTGTAGTTGTAAAGAAGAAATCAATTTCTGGAGAACCACAGTTCCATTTTTGTGTTGATCTTTGAATGCTGTCACCACACCCGACGTTTACCCCTTACCAAATTTTGTGAACACCATGGATTACTTGGGCAGATGTCGAATTTTTTCAGTATATGATTTAACAAGTGGTTATCACCAGTTAACAGTGCATCCAGATGATCAAGCAAAAACTTCATTTGTAACAGCAACAGGAGTATACAAGTATCTTCATATCCCATTTGGACTTCGTAATGCTCCAGCTACATTTCAATGCCTGATGGATTCAGTTTTATGAGGGCTCACCCCAACACAAGTCCCACATTGATGATGTTGTTTTGTCATGAGGAACGAAAGTTGCTGAAGTGTCGAGCATAAGTAAAAGTGACGTAATAAAGATTCCAGATGAGGTAACAAATGCTGCACTTATAAACACAGACTTTTGAAACAGTACCGCAAAATTACAATGAGGAGACAAAGTTAATAATGAACTGAAACGCAAGATTTGGAAAAAGATAGAACATTTGACAGTTGATGAACAGAAGATTTTAGCGCCTGTTTTGTTGGAGTATGCAGATTTATTCCGAGAACATGCAAATTTACCTGTCACTCATTTAGTTCAGCATCGTATTCATACAGGGAATGCAGCCCCAATCATACAGAAACCTTACCGAATATCATTCAGTCAAAGAGAGTTGGTAGAAGACATGGTTATAGAACAGTTAGAAGCCGGAATTATAAAACCAAGAGTTCCTTCAGACCCACCATGGTGTTCGCCTGTTGTAGTTGTAAAGAAGAAATCAATTTCTGGAGAACCACAGTTCCATTTTTGTGTTGATCTTTGAATGCTATGACCACACCCGACGTTTACCCCTTACCAAATTTTGTGGACACCATGGATTACTTGGGCAGATGTCGAATTTTTTCAGTTTGTCATTTAACAAGTGGTTATCACCAGTTAACAGTGTGTAAGGGATCCGTGATCCCACAAACATAGATACTAGTATCCGACGCCCGGGTCGATATTAGACAAGAGTCGATTGTCAAGTGCTGCAGGAGGCAGTGAGACGAGTGCTGAGTGCGGAATAGTACGGGAGTGTGTCGAGTGAGTTGTAGTGCGGGAAAGACGGGCAAGAATGGTGGTTGAGTGAGTTGTAAATGGTAAAATTCACCGGAGTATGACGAGTGAGCACGTCCCCCAGACCGTCGTGGGGTTGACCCGCACTAATACCGATTCACGAGTGAGATGAAACAGAAAGTGACAAGTGCCGAATTACATGTTTTGCGTCAACCGCGTTGGCCAGCAACAACCATGGATTGCAGTGAGGTTTGTTGTGAATGTTAACCAGTAGCATTGCGTGTGACGAAGTACTGAAAATCAATAACCAATAAAAAAGATATAACTCTGATTAGACGTGTAAGGCGAAGGTAGCAACTGCCTCAGCATTTGAGTGTTAGTAGAAAATATATATCAGTTTGTACATCGCAACCTTTGTGGTCCTTAATAATAGACAAACTTTCAATCATTCCACTATTCAGTTCCAAAACAGCCGCATTTGGTTGAAATACCCCTGAAACCACAGCAGAAAAAACGATAGCCTTTCATCCATTAAGTACACGGTCATATAATCATAATAATTAACTGTTTGGCAGCTTCGATAAATTACACAAAATCCAATAAAGAATTAAAGGTGGTGTTGATGATCAAGCAAAAACTTCATTTGCAACAGCAACAGGAGTATACAAGTATCTTCGTATGCCATTTGGACTTCGTAATGCTCCAGCTACATTTCAATGCCTGATGGATTCAGTTTTATAAGGGCTCACCCCAATACAAGCACTTGTTTACATTTATGATGTAATAATTTTTTGTTAAAACATGAAGCAGCATACTGAGAGACTACAAGCTGGTTTTGAGCATATAAGAAGCACAAACCTGTCTTTATCAATAGATAAATGTCATTTTGCACAAAGTAAAGTTAACTATCTTGGTCATGATATAACCAGAGAAGGTGTTCGACCTGATCCAATATTAATTGAAGATGTAAAGAATTTTCCTGAACCACAGAATTTAAAAGAACTACAATCATTCTTGGGATTGTCAAATTTCTACAGATGATTTATAGCTGGTTATGCGAATATAGCACGTCCATTGACACAGCTACTGAAGAAAGGAGCCACATTTAATTGGTCAACAGAATGCAAAAAGGCAATGGAAGAACTTAAAACTGCTCTAACCACAGCCCCAGTGTTAGCTCAGCCGGGTTTCAGTAAATCTTTTATTCTTTCAACAGATGCATCCAATTTTGCCATAGTTGCAATCTTGTCTCAAGCAGTTGATGGTCATGAACATCCAATCTCATTTGCTTCCAGACAATTAAACAAAGCAGAATGTAATTATACTACTACTAAGAAGGAGCTTTGTGCTTTGGTTTTTGGTATAACACAACAGATGTTTCTTAACAGGAAGAGAATTTACAGTTATTACAGATCATGCTGCACTGAAATGGTTATTGATCTTAAAGGATCCAAGTTCCAGGTTAACAAGATGCGCATTAAGACTGAGTGAGTACCAGTTTAAGGCTATTCACTGACCTGGTAAACAACATGTGGATGCTGATGCAGTGAGTCGAAAAGTCAATGCTTGTGTTACAATAAGTCGAGAAGAAGAGTTAAAGGCAGCTCAAGAAGAAGATCCACAATGCATATTATGGAAAAATGATCAATGTTTTGTCGAAATGGATGGAGTATTGTACAAAATCACTAGTAAAGGAAACCGCCTAGTTATTCCAGAAAGAATGAAAGATTAAATCATGAGAGAACAACACGATTCTTTATTATCAGGACATTGCAGTAAAAAAGCAACAAACATTAAAATAGCTCAAATGTTTTGGTGGCCGAGCCACAAAGCTGACATTTTCGAGTTTGTTTCACAATGTGAATCCTGTAACAGATGGAATAATGTTGGAAAAAGTAGAGCACCCTTACAAGAACTGGCAAAGACAAGTGAACCATTTGAACTAGTAGGACTACATGTCATAGGACCATTGCCTAAGACTAAAGATGGAAACAAATACATATTGACAATGTTAGATCATTTCTCTAGATACCTTCTCATGATACCAATACCTGGTCAGAGTGCTATGACTATAGCTAAAGTTTTTGTAAAAGAGTGGATTCTTAAGTTTGGATCACCATTAAGTATAATTAGTGATCAAGGAACGAATTTTATCAGTGAATTACTTAAACAGACTTGTAAGCTCATGCAAATAACTCAGTTAAGTATTACACCAGCACACCCTGAAGGAAATGGAAGAGTCAAGCGAGACCACAGAACAATTATTAAAATGGATAGCCATTATGTGAGCAGCAAACACGACAATTTGGATGTCTGTTTACCGTACTTGGTAAGTTGTTGCAATACCAAAATGCACAGCTCAACTGGCCTAAGTCCATATGAGATCGTATATGAAAGAAGAATGCATTCACCCCTGGACTTTGCACGATCAACTGCTGCAATCGGCAATGAACACGTACGGGATGTAGGACACAAGCTAAAGAAAGCATGGAGTGGAGTGAAACAGCGAAATCATCAATCCTTTCTTCAGCAAGCAATACAACACGACCGCTAAGCAGCAGTGCCACAGTATCGAGTTGGAGATCTTGTGTATCTGAGCAATGTGGTGTTATAGAAGAATCAAGTCAGAAAGTTTAAGAAGTTTTGGAAAGGACCATATCCAATCTTGGAGGTGTTGTCTATCTGAGCAACGTGCTTTTAAAGAAGAATCAAGTCAAAAAGTTTAAGAAGTTTCGGAAAGAACCATATCCAATCTTGGAGGTGTTGTCGCCAGTCACTCTTAAGCTCCAACTGCCCTTTCGTTCGATTGTCGTTCATGTCAATCATGTGAAGCCATTTCTGGGTAGATTTCCTGTAGTATCGCAAGACGGCGAGGACCAACTGAGAGGCAGACCTGCTATTCTCAAACCCAGGAAGCATGCATACAGTGTCTTACGATAGCTGTTTCCTGGCACATAGAACACCGGATGACCAGCTTGCCATCACCATGGTTGCAAGTGATTCGGACGTTGGGGCAGTCCTCCAGCAAGAGGTGGTAGATGGCACTCAGCCCTCTATTTGTTCTCCAAGAAACTCAACGAAATGGTCTGCATTAGATCACGAGTTGCTTGCCGTCTATGAGGATGTACACTACTTCTGGGAGGATGTCGAGAGTCATCACATCATTATCTACATTGACCACAAACCACAGGTGGTTGTTATACATCACCCATCGATAACTGTCAACTCTTGAAAATTTGGCATCTTGATATCGTTGCCTAATATTCCACTAACTTCCTTCATCTGCATGGTGCAGACATCATTGGCGATTACCTTTCATGAGTGTACACAATCTGTCATTCTCAATTGCAGCAGACTGGCTGAGGAACAAGAGCACAACCTGACAATTTCTGTCTTACTCGATAGTAGCTCCTCCAGTTTCAAAACGAACTCCATTCAAGTCCCAGCTCTGATATCAGTGTTCTCTACAACGTGTTTTAGTATGGACTTCGACCGCTCCTCCCCTGATCAATGTGACGGCCAATTTTCGATCGCCTCCACTATATCACTCATCCAAGTGTTTGACCAATGAGAGCTTTGTTTGACCAAGTATTAGGCACGACTGCTGCACATGATCATAGGCACACCACAAGTGCAGTGGTTAGTATACTTGATTCATATTCAGGAGGACGTTGCTCCCAACCCGCCATCCTGATTTAGGTTTTCTGTGATTTCCCTAAATCGCTTCAGGTATATGCTGGAATGGTTCCTTTGAAAGGGCACAGCTGACTTCCTTCCTTCTCATTCCCTAATCCAATGGTACTGATATCTCGATGTTTGGTCCCCCCCTCCAAATCAATCACCCAACCAACACCTCAAGTGCCAATGCAGAAGGTGGGCTCCCAGGCACAAACACCACTTGGCAGCTTAGCTTCAACTTACTAAGCAGGTGTTTCTGTCTTGCATTCTTGGACCTCGTTATACTCATGCTGGAGTAGGAAGGATGTAGATATTTACTCTCCATGATTGATAACAATTCACACTGGGTGGAAGCAGTGCCAGTCACAGACATCAGAGGAAAATCCACAGCTTGATCCCTCATGGTGGCCTGGATACCCTGTTTTGGCTGCCTGGATACCATCAACGCCAATCATGGTCGTCAGTTCGAATCTTTGCTCTTCAGCATCCTCTACAAATTCTGCAGCATCTTCCACCATTGCACCACCACATATCATCCCCAGAGCAATGGCCTTGTGGAACAGTGCCACCACACAATGAAGAGGACATTCATGTGCCATAAGGCTGAGGTGGATGTTCAGGTTTGCTACACCAAACAACACCAATTTAACAGTAGTTCGTTTATTCGCCTCTACACATCAAAGGCTCACAAAGAACTGACATGGCGGAACCGCCCAAAGACAACGCTCAGCATCCAAAGATGATGCTCGGAGTCTAGAAACAAACGTATATCGATTCTGGTGTCGACCTCATCGACACCACATAGCCTCCCCCCCCTCGTAGTACGGAGTACTCTTGAGAGGCAGGGGGGGGGTGACTAAGGCGTCGGCAGAGGTGGTCCGCAGGAGCCGGACCATGGTCAGCTCGACAGCGTCGTAGGGGAGCTGCGTGGGTAGATGTCGTGAAGGAAGGTTCGGCCATCGAACCTGGAAGTCGCGCCAGGTGTCATACTGGGTGTGCTGGTCGTGCGGCGACAGGTAGGCTGGCGGTTTGCGGGTGGAACGGAGCGACGACGACGATGTCTCCAGTGGGTGTGGCGAACACACGAAGCATGTCCAGGTCAACGTCGGGCGAGAGGGGACCCATTTCACCAGGTAGCAGGGAATGGCGGCGGTTGTGTCATGAGCACTGGATGAAGGGAAGCACACGACGAACAGTGTATAATCGCGTAGTATTATTAAGATGTCGTGGATTATGTCCGGCGGGGGGGGGGGGGGGGGGGGAGGCAGGCACAAACACCTCGAGCGAGGGCATGTTCAAGATAGGGGGCGTGAGAAACCTCGACAGGGCAAGGCAGGCGACGGTGGAGAGGTCAAAGGGCCCGGTGGCGAGGGCGTGATCGTAGGTAAGCTCGACGTTGGGAGTGTGTGGTCACGCAATGGAGTGCATGAGACCGGAGTAGGGGGTGAGGTCAGAGGAGAGCTCGACGATTGGAACTGGAAGTCATTCGATCGAGTGTGTAAGTCTGATGTGGAGGGAGTGGTCGGAGCATCATGAGCCACGACAGTGAGTAGCATGGCCTGAAGGGGGGTAGAAGAAGGCTCGACATGAGCAGGCTTAAGTCTGTTGAGAGAGACTGTGACAGCTGAATCTTTCATCTAGATGTCATAGGTGTTGGCTGAGCGCCGGAGAACTCGGTACAGGCTGGTATATGGAGGTTGGAGGGGAGCATGGACAGTGTCATCTCGGAACATGATGTACTCGCAATTGTCCAGAGATTTTGGGACGTAAACCTTAGGGCGGGAATGGTTGGTGGGCGGAGGGATGTGGAGGTTGATGAAGTGGCGACTGACGCAGTCTACGAAAGAAGGTAAGTCAGACTGAGGGAGAGAAGCAGAAGGGCTCACGAGCTCACCAGGGAGAACAATGTTCTGGTTGTATATGAACTCGGCTATTGTGCCTTTGAGGTCTTCCTTATAGATCACACGAATGCCAAGTGGCATAAGGTGAAGGGCCTCCGTCCATAGAGAGTCGTGGCATTGAAGAGCTGCCTTGAGAGTGCAGGGCGAGCACTCGACTAGCCCGTTACTGTATGCTGTGATATGGATGCGCCGGATGTCGCAAATGTTACAAATCCCGTTGAACAGGGCTGACTCAAATTGTCTGCCTTGGTCAGTCATGAAGATGGCTGGACATCCGAAACGTGATACCCATGACTCGACGAAAGCTCGAGCAACAGTTTCTGCCGTAATATTGGGGAGGGAGGCAGCCTCGACCCAGCGAATTGTTCAGTCAATAGAGGAGAGAACATAATGAGAGCCGTTAGAGGGGGCAAGAGGGCCGACAGTGTCAATATGAATATGCTGGAAACGCCCAGGAGGGATCGAAAAGGAGCCGAGGAGGGTGAAGTGTGCTTGTGTACTTTGCAGCATTGGCACTTGACACAGGAGCGTGCCCATTGCTGGCAGTCCTTGTTGACATTTCTCCATGCAAAGTGTTCCGCTATGAGGGGGGTGGATGCACGAACACCGGGGTGGGCTAAATTATGCAATGCGTTGAAGACAGCTTGACGGAGCGTGGTTGGGATGAGGGGGCGTAACGTGCCCGTACTGTCGTCGCACCATATCTCACCAGAGATGCCAGGGAAGGTGGTGCGGACGAAGTGTAGTGAAGAAGTAGAGTCTGAAATCAGGTTTTGTGTTTCCTCGTCGGTGGGTTGGAGGTTAATCAGTTCAGAGAGGTCTAACAGCGAATGGATGGCGTCGACTCGTGAAAAGAAATCAGCAACTACATTGTCAGCACCTTATATGGTCTGACATCGGTGATGAACTGAGATATGAAGTCCACGTATCTGAAGCTGCGAGGAGGCGGGTCAGCTGGCCGGTTTGTAGTGGCCGCAGCCAGAGGTTTGTGGTCCATTAAAACATAGAAGGGCGTCCCTCATCATCTGTCTTAAAATGCTTAATCACTTCATAGACCGCAAGCAACTCCCTGTCAAACGCGGAATATTTCCGTTGTACATTGGTGAGCTTGCTCGAGAAGAACTGCAGAGGCGAAGTTTGGCCATCGATTCTCTGGCTAAGGATCACGCCGATGCCAATATCGCTCACGTCTGTGATGATGAAAAGCTGCGCATTGGGATGAGAATGCGCGATGGTGCATGCCTTGGCAAGAAGATTTTTGAGAGCAGTGAAAGAGCCAATCATATCAGAGGTCCGTGGAATGGGCCGAGATCCAAAAGTGTTGGCGCCTGCCAAGGCATCCGTCAGTGGAGCCCGAATCTCTGCAGCCTGAGGTAGATGTTGACGATTATAATTAAACGACCCCAGAAATCGCCGGAGCTCTTTGAATGATGAAGATCTGGGTAGGTTTAGTATTGTTTGTACTTTCTCACGGGGCGGTGAAATGCTGTCGACAGAGACCCGAAAACCAAGAAAAGTGACAGCGGGTTGATGTAGCTGCAATTTGTCCTGGTTGGTCTCGATGCCTGCTGCCGCGAGAGTGTTCATGACAATTTGCACATGTCGAATGTTGTCCTGGATGGAGGAGCTGAACACAAGAATGTCATCAAGATATGCAAAGCAGAATTTTAGGTCGAATAGCACTTCGTTGATGAAGTATTGCCAGGTCTGGGTTGCGTTTTTCAGACCGAAGAGCATGAATCGAAACTGAATTAACCTAATCAGGGTGGTGATTGCTGTCTTCTCGATGTCTTCAGGTGTCATGGGGATCTGGTGGTAGGCCTGTTTGCAATCAATGACAGAGAACCAGGTCGCACCTGCGAGGGCACTGGTAAAGTCGGCAATGTTGGGTATGGGGTAGGTGTCCATAATTGTTCGTCCGTTTAGATGACAGTAGTCTCCGCACATGCGCCAGGACCCGACTTTCTTGGGTGTCATATGTATGGGCGTCGACCAGCTACTGGCAGAGGGTTCAATGACGCCGGAGCTTAGTAGTTCAGAAATCTGATTTTTAAGGTCGGAGAGGCGCTTGGGACAAAGTCGACGTGGTTTACTGGAGATCGGGGGACCTGGCATGAGGTGAAGCTTGTGAACCGTGCCATTGGTGACGACGGAAATGTTGCCGGCAGCGCGGGAGGCTCTTTGTTTACAATGTGTGGCAGGCGGGGCAGGTGAGGCGTGATCGTGGTGTTCGGAGACACTTGGCGGATCCGACGGGAGCCGAGGCGGCAAAGTGTCTCAGGAGTCAACGCAACAAGATGGCTGCCGGCCCGAAGCAGTGACACCATGGTCAGGTGAGCTCAGTAGAGTTCGTGAGCCATTAGTGAGTCCATTGTCCAAGGGTACGGCCTGTGGCAACATGGTCGCGGCCGGGGCACTTGGCGCGAGTGCACTGTTTGTGTTGTCAGTGGCGGTCACATGGCTTCGCGCAGGAGTCGAAGTTGGGTAGTTTGAGATGCTGTCTGCGAGGGGTGGGGTAGGAGCCGTCAGTTCGGGAACATGTGACGCTCATCACGCATGCTCACTTGTGTCGAGCCGAGTGTCAAATACTGCCATGTTAGGGAGGTGTGGCCCTGTGGAACTGTCAGTACACGTTATGGCAGACTTGATAGCACAGTTGCAAGGGGTAGTGGGAGGTAACCACACGGAGGCTCGATTGCTGGGACTGCAAGCAGATTCGGCGCACTTACTGACCTTGCTTTGTCCTTGCTGTAGTGTCTGTAATTCCTTTGCTGCATCGGAGAGCAGGAGCTGAGTTTCGTGGAGCCGGAGGGAGAGCTCGAAGTTTTCCTTGCGTAGGCGAGCGACGTATTCAAGCTCAACAAGGCACTTGTGCGTTGTTTCTTGTAACGTCGTCGACAGAGACGAGCATGTACAGATGAGATGAGCCTGGACCGATGTGCCACAGGGGTGTTTGCTCGACGGACCACAGGGGAAGTGAGTCTTGGACGGGTGATGAAACAGTGTTTTGCACTAGGTCCGGTGAAAGTTTGTGGTGTCACAAGAAGTCAATGCCTAGTATAGGTTCGTCAATTTCGCACACTAAAAAAGTCCCCTCGAGTTTGCAGTTTGCGGAGAGTGAGACGACATGGGAAGTTGAACCTGAGCATTGTAGTTTAGTTGAATTCACGGCTTGCAGTGAAGTATGATGAGGGCGGATGTTCAAAGACACTAAGGACGTAGGCAGCAGCAAAACATCGGCGCCTGTATCCTCTAGGAAAAAGTATCCCAACGAAATGTCTTTAATATAAAGTCGTCCGCAATTATCTGGTCATTCCCGGACAGAATGGAGCACTGGGGGATGCCTGTCATGTTGTGCGCAGGAGGCAGCACCCAGACCTACCTGCGATTGGCGTTTGGGAAGTAGCAGGGCGGTCTGCAGTTCTGTGCCGCCTCACCAAACCGTGTGTGGAAGTAACAGTATGGGTAGTGCGGATTCATTTCCTGTGGAAAGTTCGTTGCCAGAGGCGGTGGCTGAGGTTCGGTGGTCACAGCAGGTTCGGTTGCAAGAGGGGACGTTACCGTTGGCGGAGCTGGTGACTTTCCAGTTGCTTGTTTACTGCTTCCCAGAGCGAGCGGAACAGTCGGTACAGTGCTGCCCTGGCCACGTCCGGCCGCAGGACGATGAGCCTGAATCTGACACTTGTCAGGTAGGCAGTGGCTGACGAAACAGAGCAGTGATGCATCATGTAGCATGTCAGCAATTGTCATTCGTTGCTCGACAGGTTTAGGAGACCTCTAAGCCAGAGCAAAGCGAATGTGAGGAGATAGTTTATCCGGCCAGATGGCGAGGAGAGCTGTGTCAGAGAGCAGATCGTTGCTGACCAGGGCACGTAGCCATCTCCAGAGCTCGGAAGCTTTGTCGGTGTCTAGCTGCTCGACGTGGAGCACTTGTCGTATTGCTGCCTCAGTTGAGCATGCAAGCCGATGTAGAACTGTCTTTTTGGCTAGAGTGTACCAGGTAGCCGAGTCTGGGGCGTCGACCAGGTCAGCAATCAAGTCCTCCTGGTCGTGGATGTGGGTGATGAGGCACAGAAAGCTGGTTGACTCGTCGAGTTTGTAATGGTCGAACACTTCGTCCACAATTTTGAAACAGGTTGTTGCTGTGTCGGAATTAAACGGCGGCATCGTCGGTAAGCATTGTAGAATGTTCAGAAGAACAGGTTGAGTTGAGTTTCTTCGGGACACTGCCTGAAACGAGCTGTTGCTGCTGTAGTAAACCAGGAAAGTGTGCCTCTAGGGTATGTGGCGACGACGGCTGGTTGGGTGGCAGATTGAATGTGACGCGTTGTGGTTGAGCGCGATCCGTTGCGATGCGGAAAGCCAATGAGGGTGAGACACTGTAATGTGTCGATTGCGGTTGAAGAAGCTCAACATGTTGCTGGTGTGTTTGATTTGACGCGTCGTGGAAGACCGACGCGAATGAGGCACCGAGATGTGCCGAGAACGGTAGCGGAAGCTCGACTGGAGCCGGCGTAGGGGCGACAGGTGAGAAAAAGTTCAAAGTTGGAGAATGGGTGTTAGTCCGCAGAAAGCTCGACGTATGATCAGACCTGGGGCCACCTGTGTTGCAGGGAGGCTGCAGAGGTGTGGGCTGTCCAGAAGCACAGTGTGGGACAGAATGTGTGAATGTTCACTGTTCATAGTCACTCCACTCAAAACGGTGTGCGGATAAGGTGAATGTTGTGGCACAAAACACTGAGGCGTAGCAGTGGGACGGAGATGGAGGTCAGGCACAGATAACAAGTTATTGTTCCTGTTTCAGGCCGAGGTATCGAAGCAGGAAGGCATGTCCTGATGCTGAACCAAGGCAGGCGCAGGCGTGGTCGAATGCTGAGGAGGTTGACCTGTGAAAGAAGCAGTTCCGGCCACATGGCAGGAATCCACGTGGTACTGCACAGATTGCAGTGTGGCAAATCGTTGTCCTGACAGTGGTTGGCTGTCCAACGAAGCATTTGCAGAAATCAGCATTGGTCCCGCACTGCACGGAGATCCGTAAGAGGTAACTGCACCGTCGATGAGGGAGGGCACATGTGGTAGGAACAAAGGCGTCTGATAGCCGGAATCATGCACACTCCTAACCTCACTTATTGTTGCAGGCTCGAAAACGTCTGGCGAAATCGTCGAGAAGAGAGGCATCGTGTTGCAGTCCTGGTGGGTGTACATCGCCCGGAGCATGATGCATGTCGATCATAAAATCCAGCGTTAGGTGCTGGGCCGAATTGATTGTCTGAATGCTGTGTCGATGTAATACACGCGAAAATAACAGATGCGGAGGTCGTGGACACAGTAAAACGGCGAAACCGGAAGACGTTACAACTCGGGGTCACCAGTGAGGTGGATTTTCGGGTTGGTTACACCAAACAACACCAATTTAACAGTAGTTAGATTATTCACCACTACACATCAAAGGTTCACAAAGAACTGACATGGCGGAACCGCCCAAAGACAATGCTCAGCGTCCAAAGACGATGCTCGGAGTCTAGAGACAAATGTATATCGATGCTGGTGTCGACCTCATCGGCGCCACAAGGCCTATAATGACATATCAGTGGTTTTTTTGTTTTTCTTGTGCTAGTAAAATTACGTTTATCAAATATGTACTGAGTTATTAAATCCACTGTGTCTCAAAATCTGGAGGAAGAATTACAAACTACAGTTTCTTTGTGAAGTGACATTTGTCAATTGTCTGTCTTTCTTCTTGTGTCACTTCCTAAATTACCTTTCCTGCTTTTGGCCTTGGTGTGTTAAGATGTATGTATCATTGTGAAGCTACTCGTGTGAATAATTATCTATTTTATAACAGTTATGACTTTCGTTTTATTGTTTCTTAACAGTAATCTCTCTCTTACATTATTAACAGATTACCAAATGGAAAAGTGGGAGAGTGTTGTTGCATTATCCGCAATAACTGTCTTGGGTGAAGTTTGCATAGCCATCATTGTGGTTGTCTCTCTGAGGCAACTACAAATTGTAGTAATTGTTTGGAACCTGTTCTTAATTTAATTAAAAAGTCCAATTGTCCAATGCAAATTAAATTATCACACTTGAAATGATTAAAACTTTCATGGTCACAAAACCACGAAACCCAGCCTATTATGCCAAGAGTATGATTTTTTGTGCCCCAGTATATTTAAATCCATAGAACTTTCATCAGTTTAACCCATGCAGTTCTTATTATGGTCAATTAAACTGGCGACCATGACTAGACTAAGTAAATAGGTCATTAGTATGCTGTATATGTTTTATTTCAAAATGTCTATATTTCATGTTTTTTTCATGTATCCCAATGAGATGTAGAATTAATATCAAAAGGCTTATAAAAATTAAAAAAAGGCGTGGCATGTATTGAAAATTATCAAAGCAGATAATAGATAGGTGTATAAAATAAGGAAATGCCATGAAACAATTGTAATTAATAGATTTTTTGTTGACCTCATTGTTAATGGTCATATCATATTGTAAGACCATATCCTACTGATTCTCCCTAGTTTTGCTTTCTGTTACTATAATTTTTTTGAGGCTTTAAATGTAGAAAATTTAGTCAATATTAAATCTAGTAATTACTACATAACTACAGTGTACATTTAGTTGCATTACAATAAGTAGTAGATTCATCAAAGTGTATCAAAAGTCGTTTAATGATAACTTGTCAGCAATTCAGAATGACAGCTTCTTCGAATACAGAAACTGAGTCTAAGCAGATAGCAGAATGCGAATTAGCCACTGAAAATGTAAATAACATGATAGCTGTTAGAGTGAAATTACATTGCTGGCTACAGATGAGAATGTTCCTGAACCTGATAGTGTAGCATCAGATACTATTAAGCAACTACCCCTGGAATTAAAAAATGAAATGCCTGCTGTGACTCACAGGCAAGAAAGTATGGCCAGTGATTTCACCAACATGAAGAAACATCAAAATAATTTGACTGCTCAGGTTGCACAAATTTGTGAACAGATAAAAATCAGACTAAACAACTAAAAACTGAAGTTTCTATTCACATGACCATAATTCTTCAGACCAATCTAGAAACGATAACTAGCGAGCTTACAGACTTGAAAACCGCATTTAAAGGTATTCTTGAATCTGTAGAGAAACTGATTGGAAACATTAATACTTTGCTACTAGAATGAGAACCGTTGAAATGCACCATTCAGTAGGAAGTAATCCAAGCAGAAGATCTCTTCACTTATTGAGAAAATAGAGTAGATGAATATTTAAAGGAAAAGTATCATCAAATTACAGGAGGACTAGAGGCTGAATTAAAGAAAGCAGTGCAGCCAATGATTACCAAAGTCTATTTTGAACAGGGCACTTCTGCACATACAGTTAAAGATGAATTAGGACATAAAAAACGTTGACGAAAAATTTACCTAATGGCAAAAAAATTTCAAAGTAATCTTAATGAGCAAATAGGTAGCATAGAAAAAGAATTAAAAACAGGAAAGAGACAGGTTAGGAGTGATACATCTCAGGTAGGTGAGTCTTGTGATGTAGTGCAGTACCCAGTGAAAATACTTACGATGATGAAATGCATTTTAGTAATTTGCGCCACAGAACCATACAGGCAGGAGTATGGGGAAGGGCCCACTCTTTCTTCTGGTCTGCTGAATGACAGTCTCCTTAAACCCATGCAACTTCAGGTGTTCATAGCAGAGAAAACTGTACACTAAATCTTTTTAGGGTGTATGGAATGAGGTTTTGATAAGAAAATAGATTTTTGGGAAAACGCATTTTCGAACTATTTAGTCTCCCGTTTAAAATTTAGTATAAATACTGAGACGACTTGCATTGAAATATTTTAAATCGTTTTTTTTTAAGATTACGACACATGATGTTCCACACTGTGTTTATGAGACATGAATGTGCCTCATATAGCTTGCCTTGTCAGAGATATAACTGAGCGTAAGAGAGTTATTTTTTTGTTGGGTACATTGCAAGACAGGTGACAATCAATTTTACACCATTTGTACTGTTTCCTTTATAAGTAAACCCATGTGGCTGTGTGAAAGTCATATTTGTGAAATCACTAAGTTTTGATCCCTTCAACATGCAAAGACCTAGTCTGGATGTGTTTAAAAAGAGTGTACATGGGCCAAGAAAGTAAATGGTTCTCAGCATTCGTTTGATTCATTGTCTATATCATGATTTAACGTCCCATTAGAGTAACCTCTATACTGGTAGTGATACATTCAGTGATGCTGCTGAGTTGCAATTGCAAAACAATAGAAGAAACTAAACAGTGCCACTACAGAATATGAGATAGTTAATGTGACTTTATAATGAGATGTTTTGAAGAACCATGTGTGCTGGAATCAATGTGGAAAATATTGTGTTTCACTGTAAAGAAACATACGTGTTAGGACTTGTTTGTGACTTTTTGTTGATATGCAATTATTGCAAACAGAGTGTTATTTTTTCAATTCTTCACATGTTACTGAAGATACAGGTAAACTATAAGATGCAAACATTAGCCTGTTGGGTGGATTACAGTCTGCAGGTAACGTCAGGGGTGCAGGTGCATGTTATATGGTATGACGAACCTCACTGCTCCACCCTCAAAATTTGACAAACATGTCACTGTAACAATCTCTACTGTAGAAGATGTAGCACAGGAAAATATGAAAGATGCTGTTGAGGAAGCTGTTGTTGAAAATAATGATAACAGGAACTTTTCTTTAGCTTTTGATGGAAGATAGAAGAGAGGCTACACAGCTCTGAATGCTGTTGTAACAGTGACAAAAATGGACAATGGCAAGGTAATTGATGTAGCAACACTCTCCAAGTGTTGCAGATGCAAGGATCAAATGAAAAATAAATATAAAAAAGAGTGCTTAGAAAATTATTGTGGTTCAAGTGAAGTAGGGAAGCTGGTGGAGTAAGAAGTGTTTATAAATGTTCAGTAAAATGGTCCAAAGTGAGATTCATAGATTATTTCGAAGATGATGACTCAAAGGTATTCAGAGAAATTGAGGAACTGAGGCGCTATGGGAACAATATCAACGTTTGCAAACTAGAGTGTGTAGACCACATTCAGAAAAGGATGGGATCAAGGCTTTGACAGCTTAGAGCTAGCATGAAAGGCAAGAAATTGAGAGATGTAAGAACTTTAGATGGGAAAAACAGACTGACAGATGATGCTGTAGACCACATTCAGAAGTGCTATGTTCTAGCAGTTAGACGGAATACAGCAGTGTTAATTATAAGAGCAGTTTGGGCTCTGTTTCTTAAACAGCTTCAAGTAATGAGAATCCCCAACATGGGTTATATTCCTGAGGAGAAAATAACTGGTGAAAGTACAATAGAGGAAAGGTAACTCACAACAATACACTCATCATTAGCCACCTGCTGTAATGGACGAAATAAAACCAATATTTCGAGACCTCATAGATATTAGCATACTAAAGAAATGTGTTCATGCCTGGACTCAAAATCCAAATAAGTGTTTGAACTATGTGATATGGAACAGACTACCTAAAACTGTTTGTGGATATATACACTCTTCACTTTGGAATTTATGATGCTGCTTTATCATTGAGTCAGGGAAATATAACGAAGTCTAAAGTTTACAGGCTTTCAAACAATATGAGATGAGATGATGGGGTCGCCCTCAACTACATACCCCCAGACTGAACGCTAAAATATTAAAAGTTTTGGCCGGTTTTGTTGTCTAGGGGCTGGGATACTTAGTTCCTGCATTACAGACCAAAAACTGCTGAATCTACAGTATACAATAAGAATACACATATGAGTCGAAGAGTCGAAGGTTTCTATCACTCGGCAATTGTGAATTACGAATGTAACATATAAATTTATAAATGAAAGATTTCAATTAAATAAAATCTGCAATTACCATGTTAACAACTTTAAATGATGAGTACGACAGTAGAAGTACTTTTGAGAATGTGATATATTTCTGCAAAACACTTATTGGTGTCAATAGTCCAGCAGTTAAATAAAATATGAATTGAATTACAGGGAAACAATAGATTCCTACTGCACGTAATTGGTTATGAACGACAACATAGCTCACGAGATATTCACTTCCAGATGTGTACTACGTCTTCACTGCAGGAGCCATGGAAATCTCAAGTACACATGTCGGCACTTCGAAGTATTTCTATCTCTCGCGATCACGCGCAAACTGCTCCACTCCAAGTCTTTCCCACGACTGTACGTCGTGCCTTCACGTCCAGCCTCTCCGAGTCCTGAGCTGTACTCCCCAAACTGCCCCCCGCTTCCATCCAGTCTCCCCATTCACGAGCGCTGTGATTGGCTAGAGCGCTCCCGCCCTGTCTTCAAGCTGACCCACACTCACAAACATAATGAAACATATTCGAAATACTGGATTTACTTTTAAATAATTACAAATTAACTAAATATTCCTACGGCTGGACCATAAACACACTCTAACACACATTATTAGATACATAAACAAATCAAATAAACATATCTCAAAGGGATAGAACAAAAGGTAGACCAGTAGCCTAATGTCTGTGCTTCCTAAAACATAGTAAATATTTAACCAGTTTCTCATGAATAGTATATATCGGATATACACAAAGGCATAGATGAATAAATATATTTATAAGCATGCTGATACCGTTTTTTCTTGTAACTGAAGAGTACTTATGGCTAGACGCGATCGATAGTAATCAGCCACTTTGACCTCCAATAACTCATGTACTATTTAATTTACATGCCTGTAATTCATACCAATTTAGGTTTACATTAATAGATTTCTACAGACATGTAGATCGAAGAAATTGGATAAACCATTGAGATTTTGGAAATTCGTTGCTGTATATTACTTGTATAATTTACAGTCAGATACTAAACTTTAAGCTAATAAATATATTGAAAATCTGATTACACCATCAGAATCGTCGTGCAAGTAATGGTAATGTACATGTTTCTTTTAGAGGTATCATGATTCATCTCACTACTATTAATTTCTATACATACTGTGAAATGTCTGCCATTAAGGTTTCACAAAGTCCACCATCTTTGGCCCTCCCAGTGCACAGCATCACCAAGGAATTCCCCGTCATATGCTCGATGAACCACGTACTGGAGCCACCCCTCTAGTCCAGCTAACATTCGGCACCACGTGTTTGCTGCTGGGCCCCAGCTGGCCGAGCGGACCATAAGGTCACTGCTTACTCCGAACTTACAATATTTTCAGGGCGCCACGACTCGCCTGTTACCTCACACACCTCCACTTATTAACATTCTGGCTTGCCAGAATGTTCAGAAGTAGCACTCTTCAATTCATACAAGTCCATATAAAACAAATTTCAAAGACCAGGATTAAATGATTAAACGCCAGGCCAATAGTGTTCACAAGATCTTTGTAGTGGTGTGGGAACAGCACGAATTTCGAAATAACTTAAATTAACACGAATTATAAACGAAACGCCATATTAATTAAATGTCTACATGTAATATGTTTTTGGAAAAGATATAAAATTTTTAAATGCACTTTCACTTATGTGCGATTTTGTAAGCGCTTCTTGTGCCAGTCACTCAGCACTAAGGCTCCTTCATGCACAAATTTTTTCCGTTGCATTACACACGCTCACATGGATTTTAGTACAGAGTATTGGTCAACTCACATCAGTCTTCTGACCAAGTGCCTCGCAGAAATCGTGTCTGCTTCTGAATTCTGACCTCCACCGTTTATCGTGACAAATCTGTTTACAACGAAAACCAAAGGTAGAAACCCCTCAACAAACCGTTTCCCAAAACCAACCACGAACCTCTCTAAAGATTCCCTCCAGCGGAAAACGATACTTCGCGAACAAAGTCACAAAGTGAACGACTGAATCACAGTAAGCTCAAATTCCCATAAGTTCTATTTAATTGACTTAAATCAATCCTTACTACCTCCATGTACGAAAAATAGTGTGCACATACAATTACAATTTTAATACCCTTCAAACTGACCACTAAATTCTTTGCCACACTTTTATACAAAGCATAAATCAATACATATTTTGCTTAAAATCACGAGGTCACTGACCTCCATGCAACCTCAGTGCCTAAACGTCCCCCTTTTGCACATGTATAGTGCCACATTAAAGTAACAAATTACTAATTAATCCCCAAGTAAAACTTATAAATTATCCCTCCAAAATGACTACCACTGATCACAAATTAGAACAACTTTTCATTTCTCCCCTTTCTCTATATACTCTTGACTGCATCAATCACTTCTTTAAATCTGTTATGCATATCGACTTCCTCACTCCAACCCTTAGTAACTATGGTATGAGCAATATTATTTTCACCTGTTAAGTCTTTTAAAATATTACTTGCCTTTTCTCATTCTGAAAGTCTAAATCTAGGCATTTCCTTACACAATTAAGTGAAGTATTGTATTTGGACACGAAGTCAGTACCTAAATTTACCTACTTTATTAAACCAAGCATTCTATCTCGAATTTATTTTCAGCACATTTAAATTCTAAAATTATTTGTTGTCTTATTGGCTTACTCATACCACCAACTGCCATTTTAACCTGAACACCAGTGACTGGAAAGATTACTAGTTTTCTATTTTTAATCATGTTCATTAAACTATCCGACACTGCTGACACATTACTACCTAAATCTAGATGTGCATCTACCATTTCTTTGCCAACTTTAATTTCAATTATTGGCTGTACATTTACCATTTCCTTTCGTTCTAAATATTTCTTCCTTAATAATTCATTTTTTAAGTCTCGTCCCTTCTCTTCCAACTCTAGCATGAGCACTTCCTGTTCTATCCATCCCTCAATGTCAGGTTCATCCCAAAATAATTCATTAAATATTTCCTTCACCCCAGATTCATTCCTTCCCCTTTCTA
This sequence comes from Schistocerca piceifrons, assembly GCF_021461385.2. NCBI lineage: Eukaryota > Metazoa > Arthropoda > Insecta > Orthoptera > Acrididae > Schistocerca > Schistocerca piceifrons. The sequence goes on from NC_060139.1 coordinate 343,734,843, forward strand.
AACCTCAAGCAATTTTAAGCTTCTCTCGTTTCCACATATGCAGCAGTAACGACTGTGACGTTCTACCATACCAACGCCAAACAGTCACACTAAAATCACACTCCTCCTTCATACATCAATTTGTGTGAACTTCATTACACAAACTATCTCCATCCACACTATTTACTTTAGCCCTCTCTAAATTTTCTGTTAGTTCTTCCCACAGCATCAACAGCTTCACTGTTTTTCCCCTCCAATACATCGACACTTGCAGCTTAAACAAAATTACACATCAATTCACTGCTAAACACTTTATCTTCCTGAAATAATACATCAATGCCTAAGCCATCATCACCATAAATATTCGTCTCAGCAACTTTATCTGCTGATACACCATTGAAATGGCGCCTTGACGTCCAGGCTCTCTGTGTCCTGAGCTGTACTCCCCGAACTGCCTCCCACTTCCATCCAGTCTCCCCATTCACGAGCGCTGTGATTGGCTAGAGTGCTCCCGCCCTGTCTTCAAGCCAACCCACACTCACAATCATAATGAAACATATTCGAAATACTGGATTTACTTTTAAATAACTTGAAATTAAATAAATATTTCTACAGCTGGACCATAAACACACTCTAACACACATTATTAGATACATAAACAAATTAAATAAACATATATCAAAGGGATAGAGCAAAATGTAGGCCATTAGCTCAATGTCTCTGTGCTTTCTAAAACACAGTAAATATTTAACTAGTTCCTCATGAATAGTATATATCGGATATACACAAAGACATAGATGAATAAATATATTTATAAACATGGTGGTACCGTTTTTTCTTGTAACTGTGGAGTACTTATGGCCTGACACAATCGATAGTAATTGGCCACTTTGACCTCCAATAACTCAAGTACTATTTAATTTACTTGCCTGTAATTCATACCAATTTAGGTTTACACTAATACATTTCTAAAGACATGTAGATCGTAGAAATTGGATGAACCATTTAGATTTTGGAAATTCGTTGTTGCATGTTACTTGTATAATTTACAGTCAGATACTAAACTTTAAGCTAATAAATATATTGAAAATCTGGTTAAACCATCAGAATCGTCGTGCAAGTAATGGTAATGTACATGTTTCTTTTTGAGGTATCATGAGTCACCTGGCTACTATTAATGTCTATACGAACTGTGAAAAGTCTGTCATTAAGGTTTCACAAAGTCGGCCATCTTTGGCCCTCCTGGTGCACAACATCACCAAGGAATTGCCCGCCATGTTCTTGATAGACCATATGCTGGAGCTACCCCTCTCGTCCAGCTAACGTTTGGCACCATGTGTTTGCTCTCAGGACCTGGCTGTCCGAGTGGGCCATGTGGCCACTGCTTCCTCCAAACTTAGAATATTTTCGGGGCGCCACGACTCGCCCATTACGTTACAAGTTTTGACAAAGGAGGAGCTTAGCGCAAGATTATGAACTGCAGCAGCTATACATGTTTTACATAAGGAACCACAAAAGTCTTCAGATAACGCATTAAAAACCTATTCAGAGATGACTAGACAGCATAGGAGAGCCATCAAGAGTAAGCTGTTGGACAAATTCTGACGATCCTAGCTGCGCAGCTGGCATGCAATGAAGTAAAAACTTCGAAACTCATTTCCTATAACTTTAATTTTTTTTGTATATAACATACATAATCTCGTTGTCTACTTACAGCAGAAAGGCAAACTTTCTGGAGTTGTTCCTTAAGGCCCTCTAATATATATGAATTAAAATATTTGTGAAATTTTTTCGTATTAAAGGATTTGTATTTTAAAAGACATTTATAAAACATAAAATACCTCAAAAACTAAAGTTTCTTTTTCCAAAATGATTATTTTAGCAGAAAAGCAGAACATATATCTATGTTCTGTGAAAAAATCGATAGTATGGTCCCAATAATGCATTAGATTACATTAATACTTGTTCCATAGATCATGAATATGACATTTTGTAATGATGTGGAATATGGCAGTTTAACACAGGTTTTCTTTACATGATATAATTAATTTGTAATTTTTCTACAGTTACTACTTCACATGATAGAAAATGTTCCCAAATTTGGGTCAGTTTAACATTGTAAGAAGAGGGCATTGTATTTACCCTTAAACATGATTGAGCGAGGTGGCACAGAAGTTTGCAAGCTGGACTCACATTCAGGAGGACACTGGTTCAAACCTTGCGTCCAGTCATCCTGATTTAGGTTTCCCATGATTTCTGTAAATCGCTTCAGCAAATGATGGGATGGTTCCTTATTCATAAAATTTAAACAGTCTTCTCTGAACTCACCAGTTATCTTAAGATCATGTGTATACTGAAATAACATTAATGCTGCTCGTGAAGTACGGTCACTCACTTGAATTGCTTCAGCTTTTGATGAAATAGCTTAGTGACCAAAATCATTCAAATATTTTACATCTTTACTCTTCTCATTTGGTTGCAGACCTAAGCCTATTTCAGCTGGCGCTACTGCTACTGTTTTCACAAACAACAATAGAAGTACCATCATGTATATACACTTAAAATATTATAAGATGTAGATCACAAAATAATTTTAGAATGGTCACTTTAACCAGCCTATCTTATAAGGAAAAATGATTTATTAATGAACCAGGCTTATTTAAAATAGTTATAATAAAAAGGTTTTCTATTAAATGAAGTCATTCATCAATCTTGTCAACAACAAGCTTGCATACAACAGTAAGCAAGTATATGATAACTGACCAAAAAATAATTCTTGGTCTAAAGCTAAATATGCTGCAGAGTAATTGGAGTATAAAGATACTAAGCAAACTATTAGAAAAAAGTGGATATAGATGATAGTGAAATATTAGAAAATATAAATGGCATCTGGCAGACACCCCAACCCATAATAAAAAAATAAAAAAACTTATTTATCAGTGAACCAGGTCTCTATTCTTCAATTTAAAATGAAAAATTAAAATCCCCAATGAAAAACTTTTCTATTAAGTGGAGCCAGTCATAGATCTCGTCAATAACAATCTTGCATAAAGTGGTAAACAAGTATCTGTGATTATTGATGAAATAAAAAATCCAGGGTATTATGAAAATCAAGCTGCTGATCTCTTAGGATATGAACGTCCCCGTGACGTTATAAGACTCCATATTAAAGAAAACTATTGGAAAAAATAAGGAATTTTCAATAGAAGTGAAATACTGCTATCTAAGAATATTCATCCTCATACAAAATTTATAAATGGGCTGGGTTTATATTATTTAGATATGAGTTCTAAGATGTCTTTTGTACAAAATTTTGAATATAGTCTTTATGAAGAGGTTTTCCCATCAATTCTTAATAAGATTAAAACTGAAGTGAAAGAAATTTATCAAGTGTAAATGGCTCACTTGGAAAATATAAATAAAATTCGAGAAGATCAAATAAAAAATTTAAATGAAGTAGTTGACAATGCTTTAGGAATAATAAGTGAAAGAAACAGAGAAGTAGATAGCTAGTTGCCTCATGTTTTATGTGAAAATTAAGACCAACTTTTGTTCTATTAAAATTATTCAATGATGACTATGAGTATAGCTACTATGTTATTAGAACACAAAGAATAAGCCTACAAAAATAATTGAGTAATATTAGATGTATACATCCAAGTTGAGTAGAAGGGTTAATACTTGGCTATTGTCCCAGTTCAGTAAACTTGTATCAGAGGATGAATAAAATTTACATATTATCTGCTAGAAGAAATATTTGAATATCTTGGATAATTACAAACAACAGGAATTCATTAATGACAAAATTATTCTTCATCAGATTGAGTTAGAATAAAACTTTGATTTCAAAGAACAAATACTCGTACTCTGCAAATTTGCAGCAACTAAAGCAGGACACAGTCTGGAGACTGCTACAGAAGTTGCTGCTGCTGTCAGGCTGTGCCTTAATTATATTCCTGTAATAAAAATTCTGCACATTAGACAAGAAGAATGAGCTGTGAACCATGCATCAATACATTCTTTGTGAAAAACATGATTACATTTTGTTTTGACAAATTGACAATTTTGGTCCATTTAGTATATAGAGCAATTTATTTCAGCCTGTGCTATTATTTCATAAGGTGTTTTTATACGAGATATGTCCACAAAGTAAGTTCCATTTGATTATGTAAAACAAATGTGTACAGATACAGAAAAAAATATTTATTATACAAAAATCTACAACTGTTAAACTACTTTTCTACATAGCTTCCGAAATTTTGTAGGTCCTTGTCACAGCGTGGCACAAGTTTTTGTATGCCTTCTTCATGGAAGGTTGCTGCCTGTGTATTCAACCATGTGGTAACATGTTCTTTCAGCTCATCATCATTGTTGAAGTGTTGACCAGCAAGGACAGAGTTTAGGTGCAAGAAGAGATGAAGGTCGCTAGGAGCGAGGTCTGGGCTGTGCGGCGGATGATCAAACGTGTCCCAGTGGAATTCCCATAAGAGTTGTTTGATCACATTCGCCTTGTGAGATTGTGCATTATAGTGAAAAAAAAAACAACACCTTTTGACAGTAATCCTCGGCTCTTGTTCTGTATTGCACAATGCAATTTCTTAATGATCTCGCAGTAACCATATGCACTGATTGTTTGTCCTCGTGGTAAGAAATCAATTAGCAAAATGCCTTTTCTGTCCCAAAAAACGATGCACATGACTTTTCGAGATGCCATCATTTACTTAGCGTTAACCTTCGTTGGGGATGAAGTGTGCCTCCATTCCATTGATTACCGTTTCAGGTGTGTCATGCGATACCCAAGTTTCATCCCCCCTGAATATCTGAGAAAGAAAATCATTGCCTTCTTCATTCCAGTGTGTCAAAAACTGAAGTGCACTGCCCATCCGTTGTATTTTGTGTTGTTCAGTAAGAATTTTGGGTACCCAACAAGAGCAAAGTTTTCGAAAATTCAGTTTTTCAGTAACAATTTCATGAATTAGTGATCGTGAGATTTGCGGAACTTCCATAGCGAGGGCACTAAGTGTAAACTTACGGTTGTCCTTAATCTTCTCTTCAACTGTGTGAACCAGTTCATCAGTAATCAACAGTATTCAGTAATAAACTCTTGAGATAATAATTTTCGATTATGTTACATATAAGACCACCCAGATGCATCAAATAGATTTCTGTTTTTGATGTAATGAACAACTATATCTCTAAACGTTTCATTTGTCAAATGCAGTTCATGCAATTTCTAAAAATATAAATTTTTACATATAAGATGTATTTATGAATAAGTCACTCTTCTCCACATTTTAGTTCTTTCGCCTCAATGCGACAGCTAAAACAGTTGTCAGGCTACATCTTGTTGTTACTGTTGTTGTTATTATTGTTGTTCTTAATTAATTCATGCATCTTTGTGCATTAGTCTGGAAGAGATAATCGGCCAGTTCTTGTTCTCTCTGTTTGGAATATCCTTTAATTCCCAGTTCATTTGCTGTAGCTTTTAGTTCTTTTATAGTACATTTCATCTGTTTACTGCTATTATTGTTGTTATTCTTGATGACATAATGCACGTTCTGTGTATTAGCCTTGAAGATATGATCAATACATTCTTATTTTCTCAGTTTAGAATATCCTGTTATTCCTAATGCCTTTGCCCTAGCTCTTAGGCCTTGTAGGCCCTCCGTTTATTAGATTTATTTTTTAGTAAGAAATTATAATAAGAATTACATGCAATAATATTCCATGGGGTGAATATCCTTACCCCTGATAATTTTAGGGGGCACTACCAGCCCCTCCCTTGAAATTCATAGAATAGAGAGAACAAATTTGCAAAAACAATTGCTCATTATTCAAGATAGGTGCAGCCCAAAGGCTGGTTTAGCTGCTGTTGGCATCCAGATTGTGAAGAAAGATTAATAATTAATTATGATCCCAGTTCAAGGCAACGGCCTTGCCACAGTGGATAGACCACTGAAGTTAAGCACTGTCGGGAGTGGCCGGCACTTGGATGGGTGACCATCCTGGCCGCCATGCGCTGTTGCCATTTTTCGGGGTGCACTCAGCTTTATGGTGCCAATTGAGGAGCTACTCGACGGAATAGTAGCGGCTCTGGTCGAAGAAAACCATCATAACGACTGGGAGAGCAGTATGCTGATCATACAGCCCTCCTATCCGCATTCTCAGCAGCATGGTGGTCGGTTGGTCCTGATAGGCCGCTTGCAGCCCAAAGATGGAGTGCCAATTCTATAAATCTATAACAGATAATGAACCAAATTTGAAAATTCCAGAATGTAACTTTCACTCTGCAGCAGAGTGTGCACTAATTTTGAAACTTCCTGGCAGATCGAAACTGTGTGCGTGTGCCAGACCGAGACTCGAACTCAGGGCCTTTGCCTTTCGCGGGCAAGTGCTCCACCAAATGACGTACCCAAGCACGACTCACGACCTGTCCTCATAATTTTACTTGCGCCAGTACCTCATCTCCTACCGTCCAAACTCCACAGAAGTTCTCCTGCGAAACTTGCAGGACTAGCACTACCAGAAGAAAGTAAATCAATAAACGAAATAGTAACTGCCATAGAGAGCAAGAAATATGTTACTGGAGTGTTCCTTATTCTAGAAGAAGCTTTTGATTGTGTGAACAACGCCATTTTACTCGACAAGCTCAGGAAGATGCGTAATTAGAGGAACTGGCTATAAGTTAACAAAATCGTTCATGAGCAACAGAAAAAAATTTGTATTGCTTAAAACAAACAGTGGGTCTCTACAAAATTACTGATATCAAATATGGAGTGATTCAAGGTCTTGTGACCCCTTCTTTTCTCGATTGACATTAATAATATAAAATGGTGTTTTCGTAGCTCTAAAAAAATATGTATGCAGATGATACATCAATTATGCGCAAATACAAAGCCAAAGTTAGTCTAGAGGTGGTGTGCAACATTGTAACCAATGAAATAGTCAAGTCTGTAAATGAAAACCCTACAAATATAGGTGCTTCAAAGACTGCAATAACGGAATTAAACATCAGGAAACAAACTAAATTAGATCTGAAATTCTCCATAGGAAATGACATTGTAAAAAAGGAAAAATGGACAAAACCTTGAAATCACAATCCAGAACACCTCAAATTGGACATGAATATATTTATTAGTGTCAAAAACATATTTGCTCTAAACGTGATAAGCAAATATTGTAAAGATATGTGTGCACTAAAAACTGCTAATGATTCGTTATTCTCTTCAGTTTTAAACTATGTGGTAAAAATATGGGGTGCAACATCACAATCCAATGTAAGATCATTATTATCACAGAAAAATGTTATGGGAATTATCTCTTACACCAAACCTAGAGAATCATGTCAGAACCCATTTCCAAAATTAGGTGCATATGTATTGAAAGTGATATTGCTTGTGAAAACAATAAATCCAAACTTCAGCTGTGATCCAGACCAGCATGATACAAGGTAAGAAGTAAGATACAATGTAAATAAGCACAGGGCACTCTTATATGAAAAAAATGTGAACCATACTGGACTGAAGCTAGTCAATGACCTACCAAAGAGTCTCACCACCCTTCCTGCCAGCAAATCAAAAGACTGGCTAGACAGAATTTTAATTGAAAGTCCACTTTATTTCCTAGATGAGTACCATATCTATATGAAAAGTGCTTTTAAGCATGTCAAGGTCACAGTTTTAAGTAATTCACAAGTGAACTAATGAGGACAAAAATATTTGCAGTACTGCTATTTTTATATGAACAGATACAAAATTTATTGTTACAAACAAATCTTCAGTTTCTAATTTGTGCACTGATATATTCAGAGGAATAATCTGTGCTATATCCTGAAACTGTATTATTTCTAGGGATTGTATCTGATTATTCGATGTTGAATAAAAATTATTATTATTATTGTTATTATTAATGCCAAGATTTCTCTAATTTTGAGAATGTTTCTGTTGTTTATAAATAGCAAAGCAGTCTCCACATCTTCCAAATAATTAATGAATGTATCTATAGTATCTCCCTGGATTTTTATGAGGTCAGATTATACATTTTTAGGCAAGCTGCTCTTTGAATTAGAAATGGTAAAAAGATGGCCCCATTAACTTGTCCAAAAGTGCCAACTTTTCGATTTCCCTCACACAAAAGTCTTTCATAGTGCACATTTGTGGTCTGTATATATCTCCGTTTAAAATCATTTTGAATCAAGGGTTATTTACCTTTTCGCAATATGTTTTAAAAAATCCCCTCTAAATGTGCACATATTTAAGAAAATTGTTCTAATGTTGATTTGGCTATGACAAAGCTTCTCATTCTAATTGTTATTTTCTATGCATAATCTTTTGCTCATCAGTCATTTCATCCTTATGTCTGACTCTACAGTATATTATAAAATAAGCAGGGTGATACTTACTGTCATTCTTGAAACATTTTAAATTCTGAGAATTACTTATGGACAGTGTATTTACAATATTGCCTACAATTCCCTGTTGTACTTTAACAACCTTTGATTCAGTTTCCAACTTTCTTTGCAGATGTGGGAGTGACATCAACTTTTCCTTTACTTGCATTGATTTCTCCTCAACTAACAGTGCCCATTGTTCCAGCATGAGTCATTTCCAATTCCCCTTTAGCAATTGTTTCAATAAGGAATTATCAGCACTGTAGTTTTCATCTAGCTTGAAAATTCTTTCCTCCCTTTGATGTTTAATGTATCACTTTCCTATGCATCTCTCACTATTCCTAATCTCAGCTTGCCTTCCATTTCTGCCAACCCCTTACTTAATTTCCTCTCCAGAGATTGGATACTGATTTTCGTTTTATACATGGTACTGGTATGTGAACACAAGGAGAAATCTTGAAAAATTCAACAGTTTTCTAAACACTGTGGTTCAAAAATAATAGTCGCAATTGCATTTAATGCTGATCGTTTTTTTAATTGTATTTTGTGTTGTGAGTAAAATCAAGCATGTTAATTGTGTAGATACAGCATAGGTTCACATATGTCAAAATTAAAAAGTAGAAGCTTTATTTTTTTCTAGACGTTCTTAATACAATTATTTTTAAAGTAGCCAATTAAAAAGATGCTGCTGCCATAAATTACATGTAACAGTATTACGCTTATCAAAAATTTCGTTAATTATTTCATTATTTTTTTAAAATTTTCAGTTTTCAAATTTAATGTAGCCAGTGTGAAGCAGGATATAAAAAACGTGAACCTTTGGGAAATTCAGCTTAAAGTTAAAACTTGTTTTTCTAAGTAACACGGATAATTCTAATACTTCACAGTCTCATATTCATCTTTTTCCTGATGTTATTCTACCTTTCTTTTCTTCTCCAGAATATCTTCGCTTATTCTTGCTTCTTTGATGGCTTCCGACTTTGATTCCTCTGCTCCGAAATGTCTCCTACCATCAATGGCATATGAAGTTCTTCGCGTACTTGCTCCACCAAGCTGTTGTAACGCTACATGGGTCGCAACGTACTGGCATGGACCCTGACACTCAAATCAGTGGTGATGCGGATTTAAGAACATTCGTTTCTTGTAAACGAGTGTCTACATACAGAGGTGAAAAGGCGACGGCAGAAAGACTTGGATGTTAGGCTAAGTACGTAGATATGGTGAAGGTAGGGAAATGAGATTGTGGAGCGACTTACAGGCCTGTTTTTTATTGCTTCCTCATGTGGTTGCAATGAACTTGCAACAGAGAACAGGCAGTAGTTAGCTAAAAAAAAAAAAAAATACCTCCGCCTGAACAGGCCATGAAAGCCCAGTGGTAGCAACTGGCCGCCATGTCATCGTCAGCCCACAGGCAGATATGGAAGGGTATGTGGTCAGCACACCGCTTTCCTGGTCGTATGTCAGTTCATGGACCAGAATAGTTAACTGCACTAAGTGTAAAACATCATGAGGCTTACAACATTCTCCAACGAATAACCAAAAACAGGCCACTTTGGCCGGTAAATTTATTAAAATTTGGATTTATGCAATAACACATGGCACTACAGACCACAAACCATGGAAGTGCCAGATTCCTTTGCTCTAGTCGAACTCTTAGACTCAAGTAATCATCACGATGAGAGTGTTGTACTGAGGAAGGTACATATGGACAAATGTGTGATGGAAACCAATAACCCTAGTTCTGAGGTACATATAGGCAACAACCAGGCAAGGGAGTTCGGCTCAGCGATGTGTTAATCAAGTAAGTTACTGGACAGTACTGCTGACATTACAACATAACACTCTGGCTGGATGTGGTTTGTAACACTGGCTACAGCTGCAGAGCATTGAACAGCTAATGCCGCTTTATTGTGACCAAGAGTGAAGTAACATTTTGTACCTTCGAGAACTTGCAAGCTACTTAGAATCTCACACACTGTAAATTTATCTGGGTATAGAAACCCATACTTGGCGTGGAGTGAGCTATGAAAAGCTGACAGTACGAGTAATATGAAGCAAACTCACTCGTCCCCCCCCCTTCCCCAAATCCCCCGAGTAGGACTACATCAGAAACGTAGCTATAATGGTATAAATAATCGAGCTTAGAGGCTCAAGGCATTCAACCTTTCTGCCATTCTGTTTGAAACTTGAACTAGAAAGAATGATGGGCTTTTGAGCTTCAGAGAAACCATGTCTAACCCTTGATGATGAAGATTTACTAGCTGCCTGCCCACCGATTATACCTATAGGGTGGCGGCTGTGGGCATTGGCGAACTTCGATGATGCAAGGAGCTGGTGTGCAGTTAGCCTCCGCCCTTTGAGCGACTATAGCTGATGGACTATGAGTTGTCTAAGATGTGATTGGGGGGGGGGGGTGCCCTCAAGGCCTCCTAGGCTACCGGCTACCTTTGTGTTCAGCAAGTGGTGGTTGACTGGGGTGTTCCTGCCTGCTGTCAAATATCCGGTGTCGGCTGTCACACTCAAGTACACAACATGGGGACCACAAGTATACACAGGGAGGTTCGTAGCTGACAAAGTTCTAAGGACCTCGGGGGGCCGCGCTCGTTCTTCACCTTCTGGCAACACACATGGCACTGCTTTAGCAGCCGCCTATGATTCAGAACAACTGACGCTACAGGCACCATTCGGGACTCAGAACAGTTTGCAGTCAGCTGCCTTTACCTGGACACAGGACAGCTGTCACAATGTACATGGGTGCTGGAAATAGACGGTGCGAATACTATCACTATTTCAGTCTACGCCCTGGCGTAAATCTGCCCTCTGCCCCACCATTTCTCTCACCCATCCTGACACATAGCAGTTGGAATAGGCTGAGTCGTTACAGTTGGTGTCAGTTGGTGGCCGTTACACTTCTGCACAAGATGTGTTGTGTCGAAAAGCGTTTGTCCAACATTCAAACACTATGGCTTGTTGAGAGAAGTGATTTTTGGGCAACACTCGACACCGAGTAATAAGATTGGAAACCTTGGTAACTATGTACGAGTAGTGGTACTTCGCGTATCTCCAGTTCAGCAGCATCAGCTCAGCACATTGGGGTGCAGTGAGTCTCATTTTATATTTGATTCAATATCTGATCTCATTTGTTAGATCTAATTTATGTAAATATTGTACAGATTATGTTTAAGGTCACGTTTGTGAAGCCATGTGAACCCATGAACTTATTACCATTTAATGGTTATGGTAAGTCCGACAGCCTAATATCAGTAACGTGTCAGTTTTGCAGGGCACGAGTTCCCATGCACTAGGACTGCAGCAGATGTAGACGTATTGGTCGTCTGGCTTGCAATTGTTCAAAGTGTAGTTGGGTAACGATCTTCCAGAAAAAGTAATTTGTAAGGTTTTTTGAGTACTGAGTACATTAATAAGTTGTTTGTGTTTCTGGTAGTAAAATATTGAAAATGGTAGAAACACGTGCTGCTGTTACTACAGAGTCCATTGCTACTCGAACAGCGCAAGTACGTGTGTTAACATACGAAAATTTTCACCATAAGAAGGAGAATGAGGATATTCTTCGTAGATTTGAGGTTTTGGAAACCACTAAGGTTCAGTCACAGTCCGAGTCAGGTGAAAATAAAGCAGAGTTGTGGCTGTCTTCTTCTTCTTTTGATCCGGCTGTAGCCGCACAGATGAAGCCCTCTTCGGGTAAAACAACAAAAGCCCTTTTCGGGTAAAACAACAAAAGATGTGTTGATATTCATTAATGATGTTACAGCTACTGTTACAATGAGCAGTTGGTCAGATGAACCTTAGTATGTTACTTGCGTTTAACAAGGAAAGGCAAAAGGTATGTGTTATATTATGAGATCCACAGTGAAGCACTATGCCAGCTTTACCAAAAACAAAATATCACATGGTTTTTTCCGAGAAGCTCAGTACTTTGTCAAAACGTAATGAGTCAATGGAAGTATTTTCCGATAGGATTTGCAAACTCAATGCTCAAGACTCATATGCCTAATCAGAATGCGGAGTATAAATGTAGATGCAGATGCAGAAGAGGAAAAATGGAAAAGGCCTTCGGGAGAATCAGCCACTAAATTCAAACGGGAGTGCTTCGACCATCAGAGAGCAGTTTCGATGGAGTGTAACACACTGCATGAGTTAGTGGGCAGACTAAATGTTGCTTACTGAGCGTGCCGACGTTAGGCGTCGGCGATCGCTAACCGTCCGACCTCGGAGAAAGGTCGCTCAAATTGTTGAAATTTTAGCTATTTAGTTATCCATATTTATTTCCGTACGAGTGTAGTAGTATTTATCTAGGGTCGTCTGGTAACACTATCAGAGTTAAGCCCCTATTACACGATGCAACTAAGGTGTACACGCATTCAGCAGCGCCCCAAGCGTACACGTTTGGCACTGCAGACTGGTACAGGTAGACCGATTACACGATACACGCGGGACATAACTGTAGCGAATCTACACATCTCCGTTAGACAGCAGAGATTCTCATGTGCAAAACTTCTGGCTACGTTTCTTTTCATTATTAAGTAAAAAAAACTGGTTATTTGTTTATTGTAAATAAGTTATTACTTATATTTTGATAATTTATCATAGTGTTGTGATTTATGTAAAACGTTATTTATTTTGCTGACATAAACTTTAAATAAGTACTTCGCAAATAATTTTTATATTTTGTATTATTAATTTTTATACTTTATTTCGTTGATAAGGCGGAATAAAAAAGTATTCTGTTATGTATGATGATCACACATCCTATCCTCTCTATACTATAGTAGTGAGTACTGTACCAACCTACTTAACAGAAAATATTTTTCAGATCATCATGTCTGCAGGACCCTCAAGAGATAAAACCATAGAGAGGAAACGGGAATATGGTGCATCAAAAGGAAGAAGAAACGCTTAGACAGTTATATCCAACCAAGCTATGAATTCGAGTGTGATGAAATTTCTTGAGAAACCTTCTTCAGGTGTAACTACTCCAGAGGCCTCCAATGAGCCTCTTCTCACAGTTTCCTCAGTTCCTGAAACAGAAGCAGCTTCAGGGTCAAATGAATCTGTTACCATTTCTAATACAGTATCAGAGTTTGGCGAAACTGCTGTGATCTAAAATTCTGAGCCGAATGAAAAGTAAAAAAGTGAAAAGATTTGTGACTTTGGAAATCCGGAGAAAACTGTTTGTATAGGAGAGTCATTTATTGAATTAGATATGGAGAAGGGATTCGCAGCATCATGACTTAATTCAAAATGGTTCCCAACAAAACCTACAGAAATCCGATGAAAGTTAATCCAAAGACGCAAATGAAAGACATTTTACTAGAAAACTGAGTACTGGTGAAAAGCAGCATCGCAGATGGTCCACTTTCTCCATATTTCAAGATAAAGCTTATTGCTTTTTATGTAGACTTTTTCACATTTGCAGACACAGATGGTAAAAGAAGGATGTTGTGGCTGGAAAAATCTGAGTAGGTTAATGAAGAGAGATGAAAAGATTAGATTAGATTAGATTAGTACTTGCCCCATAGATTAGGAATACGACATTTTGTAATGATGTGGAGCGTGTCAGGTTAAACAAAGTCAAGGACACATGGAGTGCATGATTAAATGGATGGAAATCTGTAAAGGAGTCAAATATGGAAAAGCAGTAAATAAGGAGAACTAGAGACTGATTAGGGAATCACAGAAGTGTTGGTAGAGGCTTGTTTGAGAGATTGACTGATATTATCAATTATGTAGCCTCACAAGATCTTACATTTAGAGCTCATGGAGAATCCCTTAACCTGAATTTTAGCGAAAAATTTGGAGTTATATAAACGTATTTAAAATCTTATCCAGACAAGGTCTAACACTAAAAAAGCACTTGCAATGTATTAGTGAAAAACAACTTTGTCAATATAGTCTGTGTCAAGACATGCAAGACGAATTAGTTACACTAATTTCCAAATCTGTTATTAACAAAATTATGAACAGAGTCAAACAAGCAAAATATTATGCTTTCAGGCTCAATTGTGTTAGGGATGTGAGTCATGTGGAACGAATGTCAGTAGTAATAAGATTTTGCAGTTCCTCAACTGGGGACATAGAGGAACATTTCGTTAGGTTTTCTGCTGTCACAGAAACAGTGGGAGAGTATTTAACAAATAACCGGTCGGAATGGCCGAGCGGTTCTAGGCGCTACAGTTGCATGGGGGCTTAATTATAAAAATGATGAAAATGCAATAATTTTAGTAGCTGTGTGTTCGGTTACGAAGTCTCGTAACCGGTTGGTCCTGACTAGTATTAGTACGCAATCTGACTGCATAAAGTAACAATAAAGAATGAAAGGAAATTTTCGTTAACACAATTGATTAATTAAGTCCCCTGCAACTATAAAAGCTACAAAACAACAAAGCACAAGTGTAACTGTTCTGTGTGTGGTAGTGTGATTCAACGTACACGTATCTGGCACGGTTCTTCCTCAATACGACAAGATATTTTAAACACCATTTACAATGAACTAATTGAAAAACCAGAAATTCTATAATTGCACATAGAAACCAGAATTACAGTCTAATACATGAACACGAGCCAGATGCTTTGTTGACTGAAACTGTGACCAAGATGCATTGTTATTTAGGAAATCTGAAATAAAAATTTTTTTGTTACCTTCATATATATTGACGAAAAATACACTGTGATCATTGTAACATCTTCCATCTATACATCACACCAACCAAACAGCATCTCGCCCAACAAAACAACTGCACACGACATGCTCTCAACTAGTGCTGCTCTCGACATCCTCTCAACAAGCACTGCTCACAAGAACATCTGAACTACAACTGCCCTCGACATTCTCTGAACAACTACTGCCAGTGGAGGCGGCTGAATAATACTCTTTGGCACAATCTCTGGCGCTGTGACTCAGTGTAGCCACCTTTCATATGCCCCTCCTCCACAGGCTAGAATTTGCCAGCATTTGCCACCACATCTCAACAAGCACTGCCTACTGCTACTTCTCAATAAGCACTGCCAGTGGAGGCGGTTGAATAATACTCTTTGGCGCAATCTCTGGCGCTGTGACTCAGTGTAGCCACCTTTCATATGCCCCTCCTTCACAGGCTAGAATTTGCCAGCATTGGTGGTGAAAATACCACCAAATTAGTCCAAAAAAATACAGACAAAAATAAACGATAATATTAATAAGTAAATATCACATAACTAAATAAATTTTGGCTTTGCACTGACCCTTCAATAACCTAATATATAAAATACAGCAAGGAATACAAATGCTTGCAAACATGTGATTTTACATAATAGTTTACACAAGTATTATTCAATCAATGGCACCAGTGATGACGAATAGGTGCGGGTAAGAGTCTCATAACATTTCATAAACAGTAAATACACAAAAAATCAGTTTATACAAATATTCACATAAAATCTTTTCAATAGTTCAATAAACAAGTAGCACTCCTCAGAGTAGTTGACAGTTCCAACAGTAGCACCCAGCAATGGTAAACAGGTACAAATAGCAGTCTCATAACATTTCATCAGCAGTATTTAAACAGCTCCAACAGTGGCACCCAGCAATGGCGAGCAGGTGCAGCCACCAACAAGTGACATCATCTCAGTAGAAGCAGTTCCATCAGTGGCACCCTGCAATGTTGAAGAGGTGCAGACACCAACAAGTGACATCATTTCAGCAGAAGCAGTTCCTTCAGTGGCACCCAGTAATGTTGAGCAGGTGCAGACACCAACAAGTGACATCATTTCAGTAGAAGCAGTTCCATCAGTGGCACCCAGCAATGTTGAGCAGGTGCAGACACCAACAAGTGACATCATCAGTAGTAGCAGTTCCATCAGTGGCACCCAGTAATATTGAACAGGTGCAGACAGCAACAAGTGACATCATTTCAGTAGAAGTAGTTCCATCAGTGGCACCCAGCAATGCCGAGCAGGTGCAGGTAACAGTCCATAATATTCACTATCACTAATTAGACAGTTCATCAGAGTTCATCATCAGAAATTAAACATTTCCAAGTGGCACCCATCAATGTTGAACAAGTGCAGGTAACACTCCATAATATTCACTATCACTAATTAGACAGTTCATCAGAGTTCATCAGCAGAAATTAAACATTTCCAAGTGGCACCCACCAATGTTAATATATGTAAGCACGAACAACAGTTTAAATGCACACACAATTGCTTTTACAAAATTATTATCAATGCTCTTACACTGAACATACAAATAAACACACAAATGATATCAGACAATTGTCATATTAACTATTACAAATACACAAATATCAGTAAACCTATTATATTTATGGGTGTCAGTGCAAGCCACAACAAACAAGTAAAATAATATTTAGGAGGTAGGTCGGTACTAATTATTTGGGATTAGCAAAGGAAAACACACAAAACACACTCACTCATTTTTCATCCACATTTAAGTACTACTGTGTAACTGAATAGTGTTAACTGTGTAAATGCAATTCTGTCAAAATTTTATGTTCAACATGTGTATCAAGTATTAGTGGCGGCAACAGTGTATAACAGTCAATAATAGTTAGTCAACGTCATAGTGATCATGTCAAGACCAATGTTTGCCAAGCCAAATCAAAATGTACGGTTGCTGAACAACTGTCAGTGTGCCAAGATATGCAAATACTTCCTCTCTCAAAAAAAAAAAGTATATACTGCTTATTGATTTAACAAAGTCTGTTTGTAGACAATCTTCCTTCTACTTGAGTGTTCTAGTCTGCCATCTTCATCCTCCTTGTTCCATATAAACCAACAAAAAAAATATGCTCCTCACTTACTTAACCTCTTATCCACCAAAACTCCAATAATCATTAGCATCACATAATCTTAATACTTCAATAATACCTCTTACGTCGATACATATAAACCTTATCATCAATATCATTTACCTTACCTCTTGTCCACCAAAACTCCAATAATCATCAACTTCACACAATCTCAATACTTCAATAATACCTCTTCAATACGTCGATGCATATAAACATTATCACCAATATCATTTCACTTCCATAACAACTCTTTCCTCTAGTCAGTCTCCTCGAACAAGTACAGATAAAATCCTAGTGCAAACTTCAGTTCATCATCCCATACAATCCGAAGACGCAATGTCCACACACAACTGATAAACAAAGTAAGAGCCCACGGAATATCAGACCAGCTGTGTGGCTGGATTGAAGAGTTTTTAGCAAACAGAACACAGCTTGTTGTTATCAATGGAGAGACGTCTACAGACGTTAAAGTAACCTCTGGCGTGCCACAGGGGAGTGTTATGGGACCATTGCTTTTCACAATATATATAAATGACTTAGTAGATAGTGTCGGAAGTTCCATGCGGCTTTTCGCGGATGATGCTGTAGTATACAGAGAAGTTGCAGCATTAGAAAATTGTAGCGAAATGCAGGAAGATCTGCAGCGGATAGGCACTTGGTGCAGGGAGTGGCAACTGACCCTTAACATAGACAAATGTAATGTATTGCGAATACATAGAAAGAAGGATCCTTTATTGTATGATTATATGATAGCGGAACAAACACTGGTAGCAGTTACGTCTGTAAAATATCTGGGAGTATGCATGCGGAACGATTTGAAGTGGAATGATCATATAAAATTAATTGTTGGTAAGGCGGGTACCAGGTTGAGATTCATTGGGAGAGTGCTTAGAAAATGTAGTCCATCAACAAAGGAGGTGGCTTACAAAACACTCGTTCGACCTATACTTGCGTATTGCTCATCAGTGTGGGATCCGTACCAGATCGGGTTGACGGAAGAGATAGAGAAGATCCAAAGAAGAGCGGCGCGTTTCGTTACCGGGTTATTTGGTAACCGTGATAGCGTTACGGAGATGTTTAATAAACTCAAGTGGCAGACTCTGCAAGAGAGGCGCTCTGCATCGCGGTGTAACTTGCTCGCCAGGTTTCGAGAGGGTGCGTTTCTGGATGAGGTATCGAATATATTGCTTCCCCCTACTTATACCTCCCGAGGAGATCACGAATGTAAAATTAGAGAGATTCGAGCGCGCACGGAGGCTTTCAGACAGTCGTTCTTCCCGCGAACCATACGCGACTGGAACAGGAAAGGGAGGTAATGACAGTGGCACGTAAAGTGCCCTCCGCCACACACCGTTGGGTGGCTTGCGGAGTATCAATGTAGATGTAGATGTAGATGTAGATGTAGAACTTCTGTGTAATCCACCTGACCCAAATCTTCTACTCATTATGAATTATAAAATACATTTTGGTTACTTTGTCCATCTTAAATAAAAGAAATGCATACATGACCTCTAACAGCATTTAGTTTGAATAACTTTCAGTAAGTAAGTACGAGTACGGAGTGTGAACGATCGTAATATTTCACAGTGTGTACACCACTTCAAGAATCATGGCAGAACAGAAGCAAACATGTGGAGTATTTTTTTTGTGTTAAGTGTCACTTGCTATTTCAATTGCTCACGAAGAATGCAGTGTAATAACTGTTAAATGTCTAAACATAGTGTTGGTATGTCATGTCGTTAGCTTCCTTCGTATTAGCATAAATTTATACAGCTTCCATAAAACCTCCAGCTCATGTGACTTCAATGAAGTTTCTTGTACCAATGTCGTTCGTAGAATTATAGCAGTTCATTTTCTTATCTTAAAATATAAAGCACTGAGCGTAAGCAAAACATGAAATAGCGAGTAAATGTACCAGTAGAGAACAGAATGTCAACAAATGGATGTAGCACAATCCCTACAACGAGGCTCTGCCAAGCGAACAATCTATAATTAATACCATAATGTGACCTAAACTCCATGTTCGTACACAGTATATCAGCATTTCTATATACCAAATTAAAGAGTAATTATGACAACAAAACAAAAATGTGTAAATATGCAATGCATACGCAAAGCAGCAAATATATAGCTTACATAATAAACAGGTCATTAGCATCATATCAGCATAAGCAAATAAATGTTCATATGTAATCTTAATAAGTAAACATGAAGGCGCAAGCAGATAAATCACAAAGTATAACTTACATACATAACCATATCAGTACAACTAATCAGGTGACAATTATAATTTAAATAAATAAGCACAGCAGGCACATAACAAAAAAAAAATGTGACATCAGTGAAAAGCAGAGCAGCCAAGCGATGCATAATATACATAAGTAACAACCCTGTTCATTAAGCAATCATTGTCAAAATCAGTTAACACAAAGTATAAATCACGTAATCGCGAGCAGCAAATTATGTCTAAAGTACGTACCTACGTGGAAATCTGTTACCTGAAGCCAGTCGCGGTGGCCGTGCGGTTCTGGCGCTGCAGTCCGGAACCGCGAGGCTGCTACGGTCGCAGGTTCGAATCCTGCCTCGGGCTTGGGTGTGTGTGATGTCCTTAGGTTAGTTAGGTTTAAGTAGTTCTAAGTTCTAGGGGACTTATGACCTAAGATGTTGAGTCCCATAGTGCTCAGAGCCATTTGAACCATTTTTGTTACCTGAAAAATAAACTCAATTAATAGTTACCTTTTCAGTTTATTACTTTCTTCTTCGAAATTACATTCTTCCTGAAATTTTCTCGATTGCAAGTCTTCTTAACGTCGGTCACACACAGAATTTACCTGAAGTTCTTAAATATTTTATAGAACTGTACCCTGAAAAAAACTGAACGTTAATAACATAATTTATCAAGTCACTATAGCTTTATACTGAATTTAATCGGAGAAATTATACTGTGCATTTGTTTACGGCTGTCAGTGCATTCGCACTGAGCGTTCGATCAGCTGTAGGTACGCGTGACGTAGGGTAATTGTTTGCGGGCAACGACTGCCTTGTACGGCGCGCAGACTTGACTGTTGCTTTGAGTATGTGCCGCCGCCAGAACACGGCGCGGTATCCTTGTTTCTCTGCGTGTTTACATGTAACTGTTAGTTCCTCAAAAGTATGTCAATCCACAAAAATTTTAAAGTTCGATATATGATGTATTCCCTTAGAGCGCCGTGATTTAAGAGTCTCTACTTCAACAGTGTTATCATGAATAATTTTGCGAACTCTATATGGACCGTTACAAAGCAGAAAAAATTTGCGACACAAGCCTTTTCCTTTGTGAGACAAACGATGAGACTTAATCAACACCTTTTGACCAACTGACAAGGTTTTTAAACGACCAGGACGTTTAGCTGATTTCTCTCTTCTAGCAGCTGCAGATGCAATATTTTGTAGAGCCAGGTTGACAACTTCAGAATGCCGCAGTTTCCGTGTAGGCGGAAAAGGAACGATTTCAGAAATGCGATTTGTCGGTGCTTTATTTTTTAATATCAATATAGGCGGTAAAGAAGTTGAATCATTAGGGAGTTCATTCAGAATGTTTTGAAAAATATGAAGATACTGATCCCACGTTCTGTGATTCTGATGACAATAAAGTCGACACAATTTATTGATTTCCTTCATCCATCTCTCTGAAGCGTTAGATTGAGGGTGAAAAAGTGAAATGAAAATTGGTTTAATCTTACGACGCCGTAGAGTACGAAGCCAAATTTTAGAGCGAAACTGTGATCCATTATCTGATATAACTTTATCGACATGACCCACTTCTTTAAGAAAATGTTTGATGAAAGCATTAGATACTGAACGAGCTATTGCTTTGTGTAAAGGTGTAAAACACACATATTTTGATGTCAATTCCACTACTACCAAAATGTACGCAAAACCATTAGTAGAACGAACCACTGGACCGAACAAATCGACTGCAGCCATATCCTTTAATTTCGCTGGAATGATAGGAAACAACGGTGCTCTGTGAGAAATAGTTGGCCGCTTAGCCTTTTGACATAATTTGCATCTGGCAAGAACAAATCGAATACGTTTTTCCATATTACTGAAGTAGCAACTTTCTCGTAATTTATGAAAGCATTTTCTGGGACCAACATGTGCATAACTGAAATGTCTATAAATTATTAATCATATCATCCATCGTGTCTCTGTATCTATTGTCGTTGTCATGAATGAACACACTGTCGTCATAATACTCAGCAAAAACATCAGAAGTAAGAAACCTTAAACATTTTGTGTCTGATTAAGATTTCGGTAAACACTCGAAAAATTTCAAACATCTCGGCATTCCGGCAACAATCAAGTTCACACTTCCTTCCTTAAAGTTTAAAATTGCCTTATATGTGTTAAGAAACTCCATACCTAATATAATTTGTGTACTGAGTAATGGAACAATAATAAAATTAGCAGAAAATTCATATCCTTGACAAATGAAATTTAAGTTGGTCTGTTGTTTGACTTCCACACTTTTTCCAGAAATAGCTCCTCGAATTGTAGTTTTAGAAACAGGTAACACAGGACAAGCAATAGTTGTTACACGTATACGAAAAACTGATTCACTAATAACGTTCAATGGGCTCCCAGAATCTAAAACCGCAGTGAACGTATTCTTACTAACACATACTTCAATAACAGGATGTAAACTGCGTCTACATTATTTTCTTTTTCGTCTAGCAAAACATCTCTCATGTCTTCCAGGCGTACGCAGTGTAAAGTCGTAGTGTTATTACTTTCTGAACCGTCTATATTGCTGCCAGAAGCCGAAGCTACAAGTCATTGTCGATTGTTTGCGTCACGTCTTTGATTATTCGCGTCATTTCGCGGATCAATTTCTACGATTTGCACTTGTCTCTCTGAAGTTCTGTCACGTGGAGGATGCCAATTAGATCCCTCCTGTCTGTTACATGTAAATTCTTGGTTGTGTCTGTTATTAAAATTTCTGTTTTCCTGGCTATCTGCATGACTACTTCTTGTGTAATTTCGACTGTCACTTCTGAAATTATTGTTATATCTACTACCCTGGTTATTTCTGTAGTAATAATTTCTATTATTGTATGAATAATTTCTGTCTTGATGATACCGATTACTGTTTCCGTATGATTGATCATTCCGGTAGGAGTTTCCGTTATTATAATTGTCTGTGTAATTTCTGTTAGAACGTCTGTTTTTGTCATAAGGCTGTATCTATTGTCCTGTCTGTTCCGTCTGTCATTTTCAAAATTACCGCTATAACGTCCGTTCCGATCATTATCCCTTTTCTCTGAAAATCTATTGTGATTACCGTTACTGAAAAAATTACGAGAAGTCCCGTCGTTGTTGTCATACTCAAGTTCTTGTAGCAAAGTCTTAAAAGTCTCAATGTCGTCTTTACATCTTCCGGCTAAAGCAATTTGTCTTATCGATTGTGGCAGCTTAGTTAAACAAATGCGAATTAATTCAGTCGTGCTATAAGGGTTGGAAAGGGATTGATTGTTTCGAATCATGTCTTCAAAGTATTCTACCGGCGTGCGGAACTCAGACTGTTTAAAATTACGCTGCATAATAAGACTATGTTTTACTCTGTCTTGCGTGTTTTCGGACCAATATGCCGATAGAAATGCATGACAAAAATCATTTAAATTATTACAATCTCTAATAAGTGCGCGCATCCTCGTCGCCGGTTCGTTTTCTAAATATCCACACATAAATTCCAGTTTGTGACTTAGTGGCCAATTTGGTGGAAGTGCGTACATAAATTTATCTAACCATGAACATGGATGTATGTCATTCTTAGAATTGCGAAAGAGCTTATATTTCCGAACAGTTAAAAAGTGTTTATAGTCAAAGTAATTCGCCTCGTGGCGACAAAGACCTACCGCGTCTGTCCCAGTCCGAATGTCGATTATTGTCAAGTTCGCGCACCTGGCGCTCTCTTGTTGCATCTCGTAAATGAAATAAATTATTTTCTTCAAAACCCGCTGCTATCTGTGATTCTAAATTTCTTCTACTGTCTTGCAAATGGCAGTGGAGCTGTATCATTTCAATCTCTGTCCCCATTTAAACTAAGACCTGTCAATTTACCTGAAATCTCCTCAACTCTTTTCAATAAGTCACCTATTTGTTCTTTCTGTTTATTTACGTCTTCCGTAAGTGTCGCGACTCGGGTTTCAGTATTGACATATTTAGTAGTTAACTGTTCATATTGTTGAGTTAGGTTATTTTTTCTGTCATTTGGTACGGATTCCTCGATTCTTTCAAATATTTCTTCCTTGTCGTGTGCACGTTGAAGATTTAACTCTGAAAATTTTTGTACTATCGCGAGATCTCTTTCTTCCTGTTCTCTATCCTGTTCCTTTTGTCGAAATCCTATTGAAATTAATCTGTTATTGTGAGCATTCAAAATCGGTTGTACTTCTTCTCTAATTCCTTTCTTTAATTCATCTTTCATGTTTTTAAAACATCTCCCTATTCGTGAGTCTAACCGTGTTTCCATTGTTCCCATATCAGTTTCTAACCGTGTTTCCACTGTTTTTAATTCAGATCCTAACTGTGATCCCAAATTTAATATTGCACTCATCAACTGCTCCATATTACTGGTTCGAAATTCTTTTCGCCCCTAACATTTCCCGTAAAACTAATTTCCTTCGTCATAGCTGTAAAGCTATCTGTGTTCGATACTATTCCAGAATCTTCTGTCGTTAATCTCGTATTCTGAAAATGTTTTGATTGTGAAAAATTTTGAACTGGTTCTGCACTATTTTCCCTGCTTATTAAATTGTTTTCTACTTCATTATTTCTCATACTGTTCTCCTGTGTTGGCGAGTTCGCATTGTTAACAATTTCGTCATTCTGACTATCCATCATTTTTGCCTTTTTCATCGATCGCGTAATCATTTACAAAACATACAAAACTCGTCACTATACGAAAATTACACACAATATAACACTTTATCACCAACAATACCATTCACACGAAATGCTTCCCGACAAACACGATTAAAGAACAATTAAAATCTTCATAATTGCACAAAATTGTCAAACCCCATATATGAGACATCAAAAATTAAATTCTGGAAAAATACCGTTAGAAGAATGACAAGACACTACAAATGTTCAATTACCAAATCTACACATGCAATATAGACTACAATTACTAAACTACAAATTACTACAACAATCCTACTGTCTGCTATTTTTACTATCAAAAGAATTCCAAAGGACGATCTGAAGCAGCGGTCGCCACGTGCATGGGGGCTTAATTACAAAACGAAAATATTTTTAGTAGCTGTGTGTCCGGTTACGAAGTCTCGTAACCGGTTGGCCCTGACTAGTATTAGTACGCAATCTGACTGCATAAAACAGCAATAAAGAATGAAAGGAAATTTCCGTTAACACAATTGATTAATTAAGTCCCCTGCAACTATAAAAGCTACGAAACAACAAAGCACAAGTGTAACTGTGCTGTGTGTGGTAGTGTGGTTCAATGTACACATACCTGGCATGGTTCTTCCTAAATGCGACAAGATATTTCAAACACCATTTACAACGAACTAATTGAAAAACCAGAAATACTATAATTACACATGGAAACCAGAATTACAGTCTAATACATGAACACGAGCCAGATGCTTTGTTGACTGAACCTGTGACCAAGAGGCATTGTTATGTAGGAAATTTGAAATAAAAAATTTTTTTGTTACCTTCATATATATTGACGAAAAATACACTGTAATCATTGCAACATCTTCCATCTATACATTACACCAACCAAACAGCATCTGCTCTCTCGCCCAACAGAACAACTGCACACGACATGCTCTCAACTAGTACTGCTCTCGACATCCTCTCAACAAGCACTGCTCACGACAATGTCTGAACTACAACTGCTCTCGACATTCTCTGAACAACTACTGCCAGTGGAGGCGGCGGAATAATACTCTTTGGCACAATCTCTGGCGCTGTGACTCAGTGTAGCCACCTCTCACAGTCTGGAACCCCGCGACCGCTCGGTCGCAGGTTCGAATCCTGCCTCGGGCATGGATGTTTGTGATGTCCTTAGGTTAGTTAGGTTTAAGTAGTTCTAAGTCCTAGGGGACTGATGACCTCTGAAGCTAAGTCCCATGTGCTCAGAGCCATTTGAACCATTTAACAAATGCCATTTTAAAGTAGAAAATAATGGCCTAAATATCCAAAACTGTCTAGGATAATGACATGATAATGGCGCCAATATAGTTTAGATCAGATTCAGTTTTCGTTCCATTGACTCAAAAATGAGAGGACGTGGACATGGAAAAGTCTGAAAACATAACATTAAAAAACATAAAACATTTGACTATAATACTCACTTCCCTGATCATTTATCAGGAGATTTTCAAAATACATCAATACATTACAGTAAACTGGTACTGCTAATATTTACAGAATTAATACACTGTCAGAATGAAACATGGTTCTCCACATTTAAGAAATTTATCATACACAAAGTACCTAATCTTGACTGTTGTGACCAAGTGCTGTCAGAATTGAAATCTAGCTGACATTTTTACTGAAACTGGTCTAACACTCCCTGCTAAGATATTCATCTGTGGAGTAGAAGGAGTTGCCCATCAGCAAATCTTTCAAACTCTGTTTAAACTGTTCAGTGAAAATTTGATTAGCAGCCATTTCTAAATGTGTACATGATTCACTATTTATTGCAATGTTTGTATCATCTGAAAAAAAAGCTTAGCATCTGGCAATGTAACAGACTGGAGGCCATTCACGTACATGAGAAAAATCAATGGACTCCAAATGGAAACTTGAGGAACACCACATGTAGTTAGTTCCCAATGAGATAAACACTGATTTCTTACTCCACAGTTATTTCGCAATGACACATTTTGTTTCCTGTTACGTAAGATTCGAACCATTTTGCAGCACTACCAGTGACACCATAATATTTTAATTTGCTTAAGAGAATGCTGTGATTCACAAAGTGAAAGGCTTTTGGCAGGTCACAGAAAATGGCAGTCACCGATGGTATCTGTTCTTTCGGGCATGTCTGAAAGAACAGATACCATCTTAGTGTGTATATAGTTAAGGCTCACCGGCCACTTGACCATCTTCTTCTTCGGTGCGAATGCACAAACAGTGCCCAAACTCTTACGGGAATCGGCAACGCGCCGCGAGTAATGAGTATAATGGACGGGGGCACTACGAATGTAGTGCAGGACAATACGTTGAGAATGTGGGTTTTGCGGGAGGCGTGCCAGAGATAAATCCCTGCAGTCGCGCTATGCTCTATGTCCTCGGTGGCTCAGATGGATAGAGCGTCTGCCATGTAAGCAGGAGATCCCGGGTTCGAGTCCCAGTTGCGGCGCATATTTTCATCTGTCCCCGTTGATGTATGTCAACGCCTGTAAGCAGCGAAGGGTGTTCACTTCGTTGTAATTTCATTCTAATGAGCTGCATGGTCACCGATGGTATCTGTTCTTTCGGACATGTTGGCTTGTTCCCGACGTCAACGCTGGGGCATTCTGCTGCTTGCAGTACACTACATCAATCACACAGCCTGCAATACACGAGAAAAACATGGCAAGTGGTCATAGGAATGTCATTCGCCTGCCCTTGAACTGCAAAAATTCGAGACGAATTTTATGAAGGAAGGTGGAGATGTTATGCCCCAGGATAGTATCCCTGGTGGACACTAAAAATACGCCCAAGTTCTACCTCAAGGCTCCCGGAAGCAGAACCGTCTGTGTCAATGACCAGTAGACTGCTTGCTAGGGGGAAATGCTGAAAGAGTTGCGTCAAATACAGAAGGCAACACATACACACGTACTACAGCAGTATCCGACACTTAAAAAGTTGATGGCATCATTGTCGGACAGTGGTTAGTTCAATGGCAGAACGACTAGTCTCTCCATTGTTTTGACTTCCATTGGAAAATGTTCTCAGGACGAAAGGTATTAATGAAACATGGGGACATTGTAACATGGACATGTCGTTTCCTGGGCGAGTTGCTAGCAGTGAATCTGGAAAACGTAATATGGATTGATGAAACATGGGTCAACCTGCATCATGCATGTACTGTCGTATGGACAGACGACACACACCATGGAACTATAAGTGTGCCATCTGGTAAGGGAGGGCGACTAATTATACAGGGTGTTCCACTCAAACATCCCTGATTTCAAAGATTCAGGAAAAAAACCACAGCAGATAAGACAATGAAAAATGCACTACATCGTAGAGCATCTCAAAGAATTTATTTATTTATCATCAACATACCTCTACATGTGAACCATTTGTAGCACAAAGAATATCGAGTCTATATTCAATTTTTTTCCAAGTTCTTTATAACATTTCCTCTGTTATTGTAGCAATCGCATTAGTGATACAATGTCGCAATGTAGGAATATTGTCCACTTTGGTCACATACATGTGGTCCTCACGAATCCCCACATGAAGAAATCAAGCGGCGTAATGTCGGGTGAACGTGGTGGCCAGGCAATGGGTCCTCCACGTCTGATACAATGATTGGGAAATTTTCTACCCGGGAACTTGCGAACAGCTGTTGACCAATGCGGCAGAGCTCCATCTTGTTGAAAAACGATGTTGGGTTGCAAGTCTCGTATCTCAGGCTACAAAACCTGCTCCAACATGTCCAGATACACTGACCCATTCACTGTTTGTTCCACAAAAACGAACGGTCCAACAATCCTGTCGTGCATTAGCCTGCACTAGACGTTTAGTTTAGGGGTATCACGAACATGCCGATTTTGGGAACCCCAAATCAGAACATTATACCTATTAACCATTCCTGATAGATGGAAGGTTGCCTCATCTGAGAATAAACATCTTTCCAGGAAGCTGGCATCAGTATCAATACACTGCAGCATATCTGCAGCAAATTGTTGTCAGCTTGGTTGTAGTTCGGCGGCAGATGATGCAGAATTTGCACTTTGTAAGCACACATACAAGACGCTGGTGAAGTACACGATGCAATGTTGATAGAGGTACATCAAGTTGCCTAGATGCTTGGCGAATTGACTTACGTGGGATTGTGAGAAACGTTTGTTTGATGTCCTCCACTGTCTCTTCTGAAACTTCGTAACTTGCATCGCCAGAATGTTTCAGAACACTACCTGTTGCCAGGAACTTCCTATACCATTTCTTAATTGTTTTCACATCAGGTGTATCACATTCACACACGCGAAAATAATTTCTTTGCACAATAATTGGCGATTTTGTTTCTGCAAACCACACTACCGCTTGCGCGCACTACTGTGGAGTCGCCATTTTCACTTCATGCGCCATGCTGCACTCTGGCGACGATATTTGGCACTTCTGATATTTAAATTTTGTAACCTCTACGTACAACTCTATATACATCTACCGGTCTTTCGCCATATATATGGGAGAAATATGCCTTCACCTTTTGAAGTGATTAAGCTGAAGCTTGGATCTGACGTCGAATCAGTAAAAAAGTCTGCTAAGAAATTGCGAGACATTTGGCAACAAGTAAAAATCAATATTCGAAAGCTTTAGAACGACAAGAAAAGATAGGCCAATGTGTAGGAAGGTTACTACAATACGGGATATTAGTGGCGAACCCATATACACCAAAAGGCAAAACAAAGAAATTCCTGCTCTGATGCCATGGACCACACCAAGTGGCGTCACCAGCCAATGTTAAAATATAGATACCAATAAAGACTTCGATTATTCACGTGGGACATATTAAGCTTTTTAAGGGAGCTGTCGATGCACTGCTACAGATACCAGAAGCATTTGCAGTACAGAAACAAAGAAGTAACAGACGACTGATGACCAGAGCACATCTAAAATGCCTTAGGTCCTTAGGCCACGTCGGTACATAAGATCTGAGATTATTGTTTGCCTATATTGCACCCCGTCTGTTCTTGTATGGTTCAAATGGCTCTGAGCACTATGGGGCTTAACATCTGACGTCATCAGTCCCCTAGAACTTAGAACTACTTAAACCTAACTAACCTAAGAACGTCACACGCATCCATGCCCTAGGCAGGATTCGAACCTGCGACCGTAGCGGTTGCGCGGTTCCAGACTGAAGCGCCTAGAACCGCTCGGCCACAACGGCCGGCTCTTGTATGCATTCAGTTTTATTTTGTTCTACTTATATTAGATTGATACAATGTTCCTTTTGTATATGAGAGTACAGTTTTGTCTGGGTTATCTCGCCTTTGGAAGGGAGGAAGGCAAAGGTTCATTTCTCTCAGGTCACATACCGAAATGGGTACAGGGACAGACCAAAAATGTATTAATAATTTCAGAGCAAAGAGATAGTTACGCTTTAATGTCGTTGGAAGAGCTACAGAGATGCCAGTGTTACGATCTGCTTAAGTAGGATGATATAGACTGGCCTACGGGCATGCGAGGTACAGTGATTTCTTTGAAAAATCAAAGCAAATGAATGTCAAAGGGTCGAGTTAACGCCGCATACACATTTCCAGAGAGTAGCAACCCACTGGGTTTATTCAGTTTTTCACCTAAAGTAGTCACAGTAAACTGTTGCGATCACGGGAAACCAACAGGTATGATTAGAGTGGAATTACGCGACAGCATCTACCAGTTACGATCTCAGTTACGACCACAGTTAAGTGGGAACAACCAATGTTGTACTGGCTGGTGAAGCCATTAGAGGTGCTGCCTACCCAAGACTTAATCTTCTTAAACAGTACCCTGAATCCAGAAAATCTACGCTCATTAGACGAATTAGTAGCAATGCAAAAATGTAGAATTACAGCCGAACAAGTTTTCCAGCGCATATAGGAATAATGTGATATACAATATCATAGTATCTTGATTATAGGTGTATATTTTAAACGAAAATCAGTGCACCGCTCAGACTTATCTGTGCATCAGATAACCATTGATTGGTGTGTCAATAAAGCTCAGACATAATAAGGAAATTACGTGTAAATTAATAGATGAGCCTATAAATATATGAATAATTGTGTCAGAGTATAAGAAATGACTTCTGCAAAGACCTGCTTTATCGCTTCGATATGTCATTGAAAAACATGTAAATTATCTGTATGGAAAAACATGTAAATTAGCTGTATGGTAATGGAAGAATAACTTAAGTTGTATACTGTGTAACTACTGGTACAAAATATGGAAGATGAGTTTATCACACGTACTTCAAACTGGGAAATTTGAGACGAATTTTATGAAGGAAGGGAGAGATGTTATGCCCCAGAATAGTATCCCTGGCCGACACCATAAATACTTCCAAGCTCTACCTTGGCAATTCCTGGAACCTGAACTGCCTTGGTCAATTACCAGTAGACTACCAGGAAGGAGGAAATGCTGAGCGAGTTGCGTCAAACACGGAAGCTATCTAAGCACAGGGGAACGGCTGGGCATTCAGGTCTGCAGGCGAAGCATAATGACATCATTGTAGCTGAGACATACATTAATACACTACTGGCCATTAAAATTGCTACACCACGAACATGACGTGCTACAGACGCGAATTTAACCTACAGGAGGAAGATGCTGTGATATGCAAATGATTAGCTCTTCAGAGCATTCACACAAGGCTGGCGCCTGTGGCGACACCTACAACGTGCGGACATGAGGAAAGTTTCCAACCGATTTCTCACACACACACAAACAGCAGTTGACCGGCCTTGGCTGGTGAAACATTGTTGTCATACCTCGTGTAAGGAGGAGAAATGCGTACCATCACGTTTCCGACTTTGATAAAGGTCGGATTGTAGCCTATCGCGATTGCGGTTCATTGTATCGCGACATTGCTGCTCGCTTTGGTCGAGATCCAATGACTGTTAGCAGAATATGGAATTGGTGGGTTCAGGAGGGTAATACGGAACGCCGTGCTGCATCCCAACAGCCTCGTATCACTAGCAGTCGAGATGACAAGCACCTTATCCGCGTGGCTGTAACGGATCGTGCAGCCACGTCTCGATCCCTGAGTCAACAGATGGGGACGTTTGCAAGACAACAACCATCTGCACGAACAGTTCGACGACGTTTGCAGCAGCATGGACTATCAGCTCGGAGACCATGGCTGCGGTTACCCTTGACTCTGCATCACAGACAGGAGCGCCTGCGATGATGTACTCAAGGACGAACCTGGGTGCACGAATGGCAAAACGTCATTTTTTCGGATGAATCCAGGTTCTGTTTACAGCATCATGATGGTCGCATCCATGTTTGGCGACATCGCGATGAACGCACATTGGAAGCGTGTATTCGTCATCGCCATACTGGCATATCACCCGGCGTGATGGCATGGGGTGCCATTGGTTACACGTCTCGGTCACCTCTTGTTCGCACTGACGGCACTTTGAACAGTAGACGTTACATTTCAGATGTGTTATGACCCGTGGCTCTACCCTTCATTCGATCCCTGCGAAACCCTACATTTCTGCAGGAAAATGTTCGACCGCATGTTGCAGGTCCTGTACGGGCCTTTCTGGGTACAGAAAATGTTCGAACTGCCGCCCTGGCCAGCACATTCTCCAGATCTCTCAACTGAAAACGTCTGGTCAATGGTGGCCAAGCAACTGGCTTGTTACAATACGCCAGTCACTACTCTTGATGAACTGTGATACCGTGTTGAAGCTGCATGGGCAGCTTTACCTGTACACGCGATCTGTTTGACTCAATGCCCAGGCGTATCAAGGCCGTTACGACGACCAGAGGTGGTTGTTCTGGGTACTGATTTCTCAGGATCTATGCACCCAAACTGCGTGAAAATGTAATCACATGTCAGTTCTAGTATAATATATTTGTCCAATGAATACCCGTTTATCATCTGCATTTCTTCCTCGTGTAGCAATTTTAATGGCCAGTAGTGCAGTTTTAATGGCCAGTAGTGTACTAGTGACAAAGCAGACAAGTGACAGGAAAGGCTACGGAAAACGCAAAAGAGAGCTGATAGCGAGGAAAACCCAGAACAACGATGCCATACCCTTCCCCACCACTGTAGAGTGCACGGGAAGTGCTGACATCACCCCTGTTAACAAAATCTGACTACTGAGTGCTGACTGCCAACTGCCCGGTGTCTAGTCTCAGCCTTTGCGTCAGTTGTAGCTATCCAGCGAGAGAGGGGGCTATGGAGGTCGGCCCTCAGAACGTCGAGCTGCCTTCGATCGTGTAGGAAAC
The DNA here is from genome assembly GCF_021461385.2 of Schistocerca piceifrons. Lineage (NCBI taxonomy): Eukaryota > Metazoa > Arthropoda > Insecta > Orthoptera > Acrididae > Schistocerca > Schistocerca piceifrons. The sequence goes on from NC_060139.1 coordinate 343,767,198, forward strand.
TCGAAGTCCTGCAGGACGGAAGCTGCTACTGCCAACTGCACTGCCAACTTCCCAGGCAACACTGACGGGCTGGAGGCTGCCATCACCCTGCAGGTCTGCTGGAGGCTTGACCTGCGTGACTTGGACACTGTCCGTGGTCAGCCTTCGGGACGGGGAGGCACTGTTGCTGCTCATCCAGTTCCTGTCGCAGACACCAATGCTGCCGGCTCTTGTCTCCTAAAACATATCTTCAGTGGGTGAACTTTGGAGATCGATACTCAGAACTGCAGACCGCGGGTCGACAGCTGCCCATAATGAAACAGCCACCACCCAACACTTCACTGGTCCGGCGGTACTGCGAGTTGAGCGCGCGTCGACGTTCCACTGCTGATGAGGCGCTGCTCTGCCAGCCACGCTGAGGCGCGATGCTTCGGAAGACAATCCTGTATTACAGCGTCATAAATCTGTTATTGTCAATGATGTTTTCTTGGCACTTTCGAGGACAACTAGGCCCTCACCATCGCGACTGGCTCTCTCCTAACAATTGTAAGAGTCGGGGCTAGACACTTATACTTCTTAGTGAAGGTGTTCAGCCAGGTATCGAAGCCTGGACCCCACATCTGACATCGGTTTTATGTGTCGTAAGCTGAAATGGATTATGACATACTTTCTTAAAAGCTCAGGCTTAGGACGGAGGTGAGATAGGATTTAAGATCATCAATTTCTTGGTACACGAGTGGCTGTGCACAGGAGTGAAATGGTGATGGGATCAAGCCGAGACTTTTCAGACCTCTATGATTAGTACAGAAAGACTTGAATATTAACTTAAGGATGCAGATGTGGTGATGACAATCGAATGGGTCTCTGGGTAGGCTTACAGGTCTGTTGTTTATTGTTGCTTCACATATTTGCAACGAACATACACAAAAGTTCAGACACTGGTTTACAGATACACCAAGTGTAAAACAAAGATGCAATTTACTATATTCTCCAATAAATTACAAGAAAAAAGGCCACCCTGGCCTATAATTCTAGTAATATTCGGATATACATAGCAACATTTGGACTACAGACTACCAACCGTTGTAGTTCTAGAGACTATTGCTCTAATCGAGCCCTTAGTTTGAAATAATCACAATGAGAGTCACATGAACACATAGGTACATGTAGACAAACGTATGATGAGAATCAATAACCTAGCTCAGAGGTACCTACAGTCAATATTTGCAAGTCCCTCTTAGAGTACAAGCTTAATTATAGACAATGCTCACTCTTATGAGATCCAATGTAGGCAGTCGGTCATACAAGGCTGGAACTCTTCTAATTGCTGGACTCTTCTTGGTGTTTGAGGGCTTCTGTATAAGCCGTCTGGGGTCTTTGCTTGCAGATGGGACGTGACTGTGACGTTTTTTACGTTCAATTCGCAATCAGTGAATATGAAATCAGCGGTTTCTCAATACATATTACCTCATAATCGACTGACGAAAGCTAGTTGCACTGTACGTCTCTAACCAAGTTATAAGAGTTACTGCTAATATTCATACTTAGATAATTTTTGCTTTTTTCTGGCAACCTTTCACGATTCGCTCATTACAAGACACGCCCGTCAGTTCCACAATCTTATACTTCGACACTGCACCATCACTGAAACACAGCAGAACATCTTCAAACTATTTATTCCTACCAGAGTAGTTTTTGGTATCTGTTCTAATACACAATTGTTAAACTCTCTTTTGAGTTTTGAGTCCTGCCATGTGAACAATTATCTTCTTATCTTGTGTCACTAAAATCTCTATATAGAAGTTTTAGAACTTTCATTACAGCAAATTGTAAATAACGCTTATAATTCTAGGTTATACCTTTAATAACAGCTCTCTGGTACTCACACCGTGGCTCACTGCTGTTGTCATCTGTGGTTGTTTTGTGAAAGAAAATAGCCCATACTGCCTTACTAAGTAATATAATCTGACAAAATTTTGAAAGATTTCAACTACTGTTAAAATACATGTAAAATTTCCCGATTTTCTTGGTAAGGGCCCACATAGATCTACCACAACTACTTTTATTAATTCACTGTAAACACAGATGTTAGTGATAAAACAATAATTAAAGTCTCTGTGTAAAGAAAAGTGAAGCAGCCTTGATGTTTTCATAGCTTAGCCAACACAAGGAACTAAAAAGTTTAAAAAAGAAACAAGTGAGAGGAAAATTCTGTTTTTAACAGAACTGTCGGCATGAAATGGGAGCATGGTCATGTGTGCAGCCACTTTTAAATTCCTTTAATTTTGGAGCTTCCTTCGGCCAAACTACTTCAACGTAAACTCTTTCTTGTTCAGAAAACTACAGATAATTTTTTAAGACTAAAAATTAAAAATTGATTTTTTGACACATATTCATGTACTAGACCCATTAAGTTCTTATAAGTGTACACTCATTTGTTTCTCTTTGTTTTTTAATTCCACATCTTGCATTTGCATGCTATTTTGAGTCCCAGTCACACTCCTCTGCAAGTGTGCCAGAGCGTTCATAATTTCTTTCAACGCAAGCACATCAATAATGTTTATCGAAACAACGTTAATATTCTCATGTGTCGACTCCAAATTGCTTGCAACATCATTTGTAGGTGTTCGTTCTGCCTTAATAAAAGTCTGCAGCACACAAAAATAAATACTCCACAAAGGTCACACTTCCATATTTGCTTAACTATCCAACTTCCACTGCTGCTATGTGTAACCCCAGAAGTTGCTGCCACACCTAATCGATCACAGCCCACATGATTCTCACTCTATGGTCTGCCACCACTATTCTACTGGCACGCTGAACTGCCTTCAAAGCCTTTTTCACTGCTTTTGGCCACAACATATGCTGTATTCGGGTAGACTGCTATGGTCCAAACATCTCTGACTGAGCTCCCAGTTATAGCCCCAAGTGTCACTACTGGCTTCAAAACATTCATGTCAAAGTTACTGTTTACTTTTAGCTCTATAGTGATGATGTAAGATTCAGTTCTTGGCCACCTTACAGTGCCAGATTTTTACGGCAAGTCATGAGTCATTAAGGTGCATGCAGCTGGTTGGGCAATAAAAGTCACTGTTAAAAGATATAATTCACTTTATTTCGATCATGACTGCCTGCTAGTACTGCTCCAATGGGAGGATGCCAAGCAACCTGTGTCACATGCCCTTATGTACATGTACGTTATGAGAGGGACTGTGGTTCTGCTCTTTTCAAAGGTGTCCTCATGAGCACCAATTGATGTTTCTGTTTTCACAGTATCATCATGATTGAGGTAGTCATTCTTGCACGTGAATTAAAGCAGCAGCTCATTATCACTTCAGTTGGTTTATTTACTGCAATTTCGGAAACTATTGCTGCCTTTTCTTACTTTGAAAGTGAAAACATGCCAACTTCATATGTATTACGAAAAGTCTATAAGCTCCTCTGGTGCTAAATAAGTGTGCTGGTTTGTAAAGTATGTTATAATTTATGCGAAAAATTGCAGTTCACTGTGACCACAACTTCTCCCTTTGCACTTGAAAGTAACTGAAACAATGGGATAAAACTGCGACAAAAATATTTCTATACTGGTAGCAGAATACATTTCATCTGAGTATGTACTTTAATTGAAGATGATCATATTAGGAAACGAATCTGACCAAAAAAACTACCTTGCTTAGATAGCTAAGAGTAAGTTACTTGTTAAGTCTTTCTCAAATGTGTCAGCCATGTCCATGCTTTTTATTCTGAGCAATAGACTGTTTTACCAGGTGATCAATGTGTTTTGAATATTTACTCATATGCTTAATTTGTTAATTTTTGACAGTGACAACTCACTCCTGAGAGAGAGTGCTCTTGTATATACATAACAGCGAATATTATAAACTTACTTCTGTTAGTTAAGTTAATAAGAAAGTCCTAGGCTTTTTTAGAAGTGTGAAGGTGAATTAAAAGTATTTGGAAATAGTAGGACATAACGAGCTGCTTTAATCTTTGTAACCCCATGCCTCTATCCTCTACACTATGATTTTTTAAATCTGTTATTGACCTGAAATACAAGAATTACAATGTTTTACCAGTGTTAATATGTAGCTTAATCATAATCAGTATATCCCTCAAATCATTTGTATTAAACAGGAAATGAATAATAACAAAACAAAAATAACAATAGTAATAATAATATGATGATGATGGTGCTAAAGAGGTCGACTATGGCAATGAATATTTTGCATCAACAGGAACATACTTTCTTTTTAAACAACATAAATTGCCCTTAGTTCTTGCAGAACTTTTCTTTCTGCTATGTTTTATATTTTTTAAACTGCTTTAGAATAATTTGGATAAATTAAACTGTAGAATATGTGCACAATTTAAGTTATTTGCTACAATAAGAATTTCATATGTGTTACAAGACAATGAAAAGTCTCTGTTTATGTTAATGATAGGAATAATTTTTTCAAATTTTTAGTAGATGGCGAACTTGTGCAACTAGTAATTGTGTCATTTATCTTACATCTTTCTAAAGTTTTAATTGCTGATATGTCCTTTCCTGACATTTAACTGTAGCAAATTGTACCAAGAACAGCTTGTTTTGATAAATATTCAATGTGGCATTGCCTTGAAATGTCATATTGTCATAACATGCAAGCCATACAGTAATATGAAAACAACCAAACACATAAATCATTTAACCTCATATATGAAGCTTTTCGTCATTTTATTACTACAAATTATACCATTACCAATGCGTTTTCGAAAGGCACCAAAATGTGCTGGTGTTTTAAGAAGCATCTATGCATATGACATAAATTATAATATCAAATTCACAAAATACAAGCTTTAACTGTCAATAACTAAATTCGATATGGCGTTTCCCAAGTTCTTCATCCATTGCATATCTTTGAAAGGAGCAAAGCATATATACGTGAGCTCAGTGCTGTATTGGAGAGTGTACAACACGAAGTAAAGCTGTGATGTGTGACGCCATAGTCACCATGTTGAACTGAGGCAAACTGTCAGATTGTGCTGCTACTCAGAATAAATCCCATTACGATTTATAGATACTGTGTGACACGGTCTGGTTTTCGTTTATAGTTCACTGTTAATACTGTTGTGTATATGCTAACCCTTTCTGCAAGATGATTTCGTGTTTAGTCTGCTCCGTTTCCATTCGCAATTTCCTTACTACTACTAAAGAGGGTCACAAATTATACTCCTTAAAAATGTTGCATATGTTCAAGAGGTATTTTGCTTTCACTTTCCGCATTTTATTTCTTGAATAAGGAGACTATATGGCTACAGACACGAAATGAGCAAAACATTGACATGATACATTTTTATTGTGGTTATCTTGCTAGATAGGTGGTGACTTTTCAGGTAATAAATCATGTTGTGGAAAATGCTTCTCTCTCTACACATACGCGGAAAAAAGTTCTGTACTCATTAGAGGCAACAAAATTGCTGAACCACATCTTCGTTTCTCATTCCAGATAAACTAACTACAAACAGAGGAAAAAAGCTTTGACATAAATGTGAAGCATTTAACAGGTTGTTATGTGAACTATGTGCAGATAGGAATCATACTGAAATTAGTAACATGTAAACATTAAATTTTATTTTGTATTTGTTATCAGGATCCTATGAACTCTTTAGAAATTCTAGGGGATAAACAACACGAACTCATTGTCTGTGCCGCTAAACAGACTTTCATTTCCTTATTATAGAATTTCACATGTGAACCAGAAAGTAAGTTCGCACATTTTAGAGGCTCACACTCTTGCAGATAATGCGAGTTCAAAATAAAATCCCACTTCACATCCTCAGCTTCACAATTAATTATTTTCTTCTGAACTAAAGTATTATGAACTAGTTTGAGCATATGCCATGGACCAAAGTTTACAGGCACATTACCCTCATTGGCAGGACGTTTGCACTAAGAAGCACAGTTACCAGAATTCTGTGAGCGCCCAAGATACTTTCGTGTCTGGGTGTTGACAGCAGCACTATCACTTGCCACTAAACTCGCGAAGATACCCACAGAAAACAAAAAACGGAGTGATTTAAATTGGAACGACAATATAAACCGAATCGTAGGAAAGGCAGATGCCAAACTGAGATTTAGTGAGAATCCTCAGGAAATGTACTCTGTCCACAAAATCCTTTTCGACCGATACTTGAATATTGTTCGTTAGTATGGAAACTGTACCAGAAAGGATTAACAGATGAATTCGGGAATATCTGAAGAAGAACAGCGCGTTTCGTTTCAGATTCGGTTATTTTGCTTGAAAATGTCATGGAGATCCTTATCCAACTCCAGAGCAACTGTTACAAGAGAGGAAACGGCCATACGGAAGCTATTGACAATCGTTCATCCTATGTGAATGGAATGAGAAAGAAGGGAAGTGACAAGGGCACTCAAAGTGCCCTCCACCACACACCATTAGGTGGAGTGCAGGGTATAGATATATGCTCATATAATAAAGGCTTTCACGACCGGATGTTTTAGCTGCCGAGAATTCATCCTGGCTGTATGGCCGTGGTCCGTGGAACATCTTGTTACACCACTTGCAGACAGATACAAGATACACAGAATCTTGTATACACCACTTGCAGACAGATACAAGATTCCGTGTACATGTGGTAGGGTCTACATTGGAATTACAAAGAAAAGTGTGAATACACGGTTGAAGGAACATAAAAGTCTTTGCCAACTAGGTAAAACAGATAAGTCAGCCATGGCAGAACATGCTCTTCAGTCAGGTGATCACGTAGCGAAATTTTCGGAAACTGAAGTTTTATGTACTGTGACGAACTATTATTCACAGCTATATAGAGAAGTCATCGAAATATATAAACATGGGGATAATTTTAACAGAAAAGAAGAAACTATGAAACTCTGCGATATACGGACAGTGGCGCTACACAATCGATAAGAAGTTTTTATCTTTGGTGTACTATGATCGATAGTTATATTTTATCCTTGACAAGGTTTGTCTCTGATGTCACGTGAAATCCAGACCACGCCCACTTTCCACAGTATTTAGGCCGTTCTTTGACGTCCGACTCGTCAGTCGGCAAGACTAAGCACAACCAGGAACACCTCTGAAGATGTACAACGTAGCTTTGGACAAAAAGTCAGAAGAGTTCCATAGACCGCGGCCATACAGCTTCGAAGAATTCTCAGCTGATTGATATACACTGATACGCAAAACGAAAGGAGGAAAATGACTTCCACATGAGAAGAAATGACGCTTTTGTTTAAAGATGTAGTTACACCGAAGTCACCGCGATTGTTTGTAGTCCCATGGATATTACTAGAGGTGGGACACGGTTCTTAAAAGGGTGTGTGATCATCATGGGCAGCAGTGCACGCTCTGCAGTGTGCTCCTATACTGGCCACAACGTTGGTAAGGAGTTCTTGTGGTAGGACGTTCCACGGCTGTTGAAACTGCTGGATGGTCGTTGGTGTATGTGGACGTGCGGCAATACGTCACCTCAATGCATCCCACACGTGCTCGATGGGATTTAAGTGAAGGGGACAGGCAAGCCAGTCCATTCGCCGAACATCCTTTCGTTCCAAGAGGTCCTCCATGTGCGCTGTTTGATACAGTCGTGCATTGTCATCCATAAAAATAAAGTCGGAACCGAATGCTTCTCTGAAAAACGCACAGGGGGAAATAGTACAGTGTCATTCAAAGTTATAGAGCTCAGTACGTCCGTGGAACATTCTGCCTCCAAACACCATAACAACTGGTCCACCGAAACATCTACATCTACATGGATACTCTGCAAATCACAGTCAAGTGCCTGGCAGAGGGTTCATCGAACCACCTTCACAATTCTCTATTATTTCAATCCCGTATAGCGCGCGGAAAGATTGAGCACCTGTATCTTTCCGCACGAGCTCCGATTTCCCTTATTTTATCGTGGCGATCGTTCCTCCCTATGTAGGTCGCTGTCAAAATATTTTCACATTCGGAGGAGAAAGTAGGTGATTGGAATTTCGTGAGAAGAACGCTTTTCTTTTAATGATTTTCAGCCCAAATCCTGTATCATTTCTGTGACACTATCCCTCATATTTCGCGATAATACCAAAGTGCTGCCTTTCTTTGAACTTTTTCGGTGTACTCCGTCATTCCTATCTGGTAGGGATCCCACACCGTGCAGCAGTATTCTAAAAGAGGACGGACAAGTATAGTGTAGGCAGTTTCCTTAGTAGGTCTGTTACATTTTCTAAGTGTCCTCCAATAAAAGGCAGTCTTTGGTTAGTCTTCCCCACAGCATTTTCTATGTGTTCTTTCCAGTTTAAGTTGTTCATAATTGTAATACCTAGATATTTAGTTGAATTTACGGCTTTTAGATTAGACTGATTTATTAGTGTAACCGAAGTTTAACGAGTTCCTTTTAGCACTCATGTGGATGACCTCACACTTTTCGTTATTTAGGGTCAACTGCCACTTTTCGCAATATTCGTATATCTTTTCTAAATCGTTTTGTAGTTTATTTTGATCTTCTGATGACTTTATTAGTCGATAAACGACAACGTCATCTGCAAATAACCGAAGACGGCTGCCCAGATTGTCTCCCAAATCGTTTATATAGATAAGGAGCAACAAAGGGCCTATAACACTATCTTGGAGAACACCAGAAATCACTTCTGTTTTACTCGATGACTTTCCGTCAATTACCCCTCTGACAGGAAATCACAAATCCAGTCACATAACTGAGACAATATTCCATAAGCACGCAATTTCACTACGAGCCGCTTGCGTGGTACAGTGTCAAAACGACCACGTTCAACAATGCAGGACGACTTGTATGGCGAGACGTGGTAACACGTAATACAGCCAAGGACATTGTCGATTATGTATGGTCCAAGTTTCTACCTATAAGTCTACCACAACATTATTGCGCCTGGGTGTAAGGGCACCTCTGTCGGTTTATCGTGAGTCATCACGTAATCGGTATTGATATTGTTTTGTCGGCTACTGTGCGAGTCAACACCAATATAAACAAGCAGAGCTATGATGGCCATTTGCAGATTAATAGAACGATTTATTTCTAAAAAGGAAAGAAACATAACTTCTCGTTATGAGATGGCTTGATGTGCTCCTTCCATGCAATTACTTTCACACAATTACTATTCGCAGAATGCAGGCTTCCTATTCTCGGTACACATGCTCTCGAAGTCTGCGAGCGAACTCCCCGATCAGCGATGGGAGTTAAGTCAGTGTTGACAGGGAGCGCTGAACTCTGTATTCCTTGAAGGAGTGGCGCTGCCCGCTCGTTCCATTGACGCGCGGGTCAGCGCCTTCTTAATGCCGTTTGGCGGCGCTGCGCTGGTCCGTGTGCAGTGGATGCTTTAGGACTGCACAGATATTATGTGCACAACTGGACAGAAAGCACGGACAGTGCGATGCGTTTTCCTTAGTCGCCACTCTACTTGTTTAATATAACATCGCCCCGTGTTTCCAGTAACGGTCAAATGCAATAACATCGTGGTCCAGTATCGTCCCTCCACATCTCCGGGACGGACTTTGTGTAGACTATCTGTCTGAGTCTAGTGTTGTTCGATGTGATGTTTGATTGATCTGGAAAAAAAATTAAACGTATTTTTTCTTCATAAATCTATACTCCATGTATGGCAGTGACACATCATGCAAAAATTATTTTCGTCCTTATGTTTTGGTCATCAGTGTAGATGTGGATGTTACAACACTGCCAGATAAAAATTGTTTACCGATCTCGACTATGGAAGCGGTTTGTATGAAAATTCACTGATTTTTCAACAATATTTTACTTGGTACGGGAAGGAGCAGCAAAAGTGATAACGATTAGCATTTAATGTCTAGTTGACGACAATGTTATTACAGATGTGAAACTGTTTCGAATAGGCCAAGTGTGGGAAGGTAACCGACAGGGTCCTTTCCTGAAGAATCATGGAGGCATTCACCTTAAATGATTTATTGGCATTTGAAGCCTGAGTCCAGGCAGTAACCACTGCAACATCTTGCTTGGTAATAGCAATAGGTGGGAAAAATTGTAGGTCCAGATAAATATTATAATTTGTAAAACAGGCTACTGTGTGCAATAACAATGTGGAGGTGAAAATACTAGCACTAATAAGAAAGAAAATGACAAAATGGTTGCCGGTACTCCCCACACTTTTTCACAGACAGTGGAGGTATCAACAGAAACGCGAGAGATACAATGTATTTAATAAGTAAAAGCTAATACATAAATTCAGAGTTCAAATGGATGTGAACACTGAAAGTATTGACAGTAAGGTGTCAGGCAAATCCAACACCTTCCATGAAAACCCTGACATGATAGCAAATCCGGCAGTATGTCACATAGCTCTGAATAAATCCTGACATTAAATTAACCAAAGTAATACGATCAACGAGTGAGCAAATGGAATACCACAGACTAACACAAGGCGCTTAAATGCATGTCATACCGTCCCACCATGAAACAGATGCAGTTCCGAGGGGAGAAACGAGAACAGAAGCCGAGAGCAGAGTCGTGTAGGCTAGGAGGCCCTACAATAAGGGACGGACACCCACATCGCCAAGAGCAGCCCCCAGCCCATGTTAAAAGATAGAGCCCTCCAGAAGAACAGTATAGATCTTACGATAACACTAAAAGGGTCACTCCAGCTGCAAGTTTTAGCGTGAGACTATACGCGTCTCTGTTATGTAGCAAACATTAAAAACATTGCCCCACCACGGAAAGTATAACGTTTCTCACTGGATAGACAGAATTTTTGTAGGTGGAGCTTAAGGTTAACATTGAGACGCTGATTGGTCAGTTGAAAACACAGCCAGATACCTTTTTCTTAAACCCTCTTCAGTAAATTGTAGTAAAGAGAAATTAGAGAGAGTTGCTTCTGAGATGGCGAGGTGTGTGGAGCTGCGCTGCCTGCCACCCCCTGACGCTGACTAACCACCGACAAGGTAATGAATGCACGCGGTGCCGCATAAGAGCGCATAAGGCTTCACTCAGAACTGCAGAAATCTCATCTGTTACATCCCCTTTTTACGTAATACTAGTGTCGATCGTCAATTACACCTCGTGGTATTCACATTTGCTACTGGAAGTTAAAATCTGAAACGCGATAATTTTTCTGTTATATAATTATTGAGAAGCCACATCAGCCACTGTAATTTACGACAAGTTAAATAAGTAATTAAAGGTAATTGAGGGTCACTGTAGACCATTTTGATAGTTTTCTCTTTTATGAAACTTAATTTATACCTAGATTATAGATGTGATATGGCATAGGTCCATCCTTCGATCCATTATAGAACTTGGAAACCCATTCAGGGAATATTCGTTCACATTTTTGTTGAACGCAGTTGGTTTTTATCATCCTGTATTAAAATATTTCCTTTTATCAATAGTGCAATTTATAAACAATGTTTTGTGAGTAGAATAAAAATTCCAATGGTAAACTTAACTTCTTTTTCGACGTTATTTTACCAGCTAACTAAAAATAGGAAAGCCTTGAACCACTTCCACTAAATTTAGTTAGTATTAAGATTCTTTTACAGGAAGTGCAGTGGAGCTGACGCTAAAATCATTAAGTATTTGATTATATCATCGCTAGTCTCACTGAACTCTTCTGAACTCTACATGTCATGTGTGGTCTGGCGTCTCCTTACCAGCAACAGGTCCCAGGTTCAAACTAGTCAACTCCCTAAAAAACAAACACGCTCAGAGCGTCGTTGCGCGAAAGTGGTGTGGAGACACGACTTAGAACAAACAGAAACCACGCAGAATGTTAGAAATGGCTGCCGGTACTCCCAACAACTTTTCACAGACAGTGGAGGTATCAACAGAAACGTGAGAGGTAAAATGTATTTAATACGTAAAAGCTAATACATAAATTCAGAGTTCAAATGGATGTGAACACTGAAAGTATTGACAGTGGGTGTATCTCATAAACTTTTCTTCTTTTTCTTGATCTTTATCCTGTGTCTTCGCGGGGTTCATGGGGTTGGAATATTAATTTTTGGGATTTCACAGTGTTAGCGGCAGATGGTGTCCGCATGTCCTTCTTGTCGTCATCCCCCCCCCTCCCAAATTCTGGGAATTTGTGTACCCCATAAGTATTAGAAATCATAAATCTATAAGGGCAGTCTAATGAAAACCGAACAATCCACCACGGAATGGTTCATTCAAAATTAATCAGCACACACATTTAGACATTTGTTCCATTGCGATATGGGGCGATCAATTCCTGCTTCATAGAACATGGTCGGACTCTGGCAGATACACAGCCGCACCCGCTCATGTACTTCTCCGTCCAACTAGAACCGATGTCCATGCATGTCTTTCTTTAGGTCGCCAGATTCCTGGGCGTTTGACTTAATAGCACGCCGCAGTTTCTGCGAAGTGTCACCGTAGCGCTCCACATTGGCAGTTGTTCCACGCACGAGCAACTCGACGAGATGATGGAAAAGGTCGTTGTGATCTCACCGGAACTTGTCCGAACAGCTTTGGTTTTCTTTGGCGGGGAAGATGTGGGATGTTCCCACTGCTGGCTTTGTCATTTGACCTCGGGCTGTCGGAATGCCATCGGGTGGAATCATTATGCTGCACGATAACACCCGACCCCACACTGCCAATTGGACGAAGGCTACGCTTCAGACTTGGTTGGGAAACACTGCAAGATCTCCTTACAGCCTGGATCTTTCACTTTGTGATTTTCACATCTTTGGAGATCTGAAGGAAGACATGCAATGGACGTCGGTTTAGTCGGCAAGGAAGTGCATGATTGGGTGCGGTTGTAGAGCCGTCAGCGGCCGACAGAGTTCGATGAACCAGGAACTGATTGTCTCGTCTCCTAGTGGGATAAATGTCTTAACGCGAGTGGTGATTACTTTTGAATGGGACCATTCCATGGTCCCGTTGTGCCGGCTGTTTGGTTTTCATTTCACTGCCCATCATATATTGCAAATAATTCTGAATAAACTGGAGTGGCACATGTCAGAAAGGTTTTATTTGTTTCCTGGAGTGCCACATGTTAGAACGGTTTTATTTGCTTCCTTTCACAACCGATTAATACCAAGCTGTCAACACCAGAAGAGGATTATGCAGACTCTGCATAATTTGTTTGTTGAGAGATATAGTAACCCTCGGAGTGCGACAGATTTGCCTTCTTCGTTTTTAAGGACTGTTTTGAGGAGTGTTTCCTCGTTTGAGTTATTTTGATGTTTCCCTTTAAAGAGTGTCTGCGTTCTTAAATAATGTGATGCCTCTATTTGTTTAATACACAAGGCGTCAGATGTGGAAATTTCGGGACAGGACGGTAGATTATTTTCCTGAGTGAGTACGGTCTGTCACGCCACTTGCAAAAAATAAAGCATTCTGGTATGTCGTGGAGACAAAGGAGACTTGCTAAAAATAGCTGTGTGGTCAAAGGATAGTTTATCAAGATTTCATTTTTCTGGAATTATACTTCACTGCTGGGAGTCTCCCAACGCGATGAGCTTTGGCTCTATGCGTAAGCACGGCCTGTCATGCCACTTAATAGCAATTGTACCATATATTTCTGGCATTTTGTGGAGACAAAGGGGACGTGTTGAGCTGCGTAATTAACAGATAGCTTATCAGGAGTCGGGTTTTCTGTAGTCGTACCTCATCGCTGAGAGTCACTATAACTTGAGATGCATGATGCATGTTAACATGGGCGATAATAGCAAGCCTTTGACTTAGTGCACTTGCAGTAAGAATACACTTGTAGTGTTTATAATACTATTTTTCTAGAATGGAAACAGTAGAAAAGGTATAAGCACTACACCACAGCAGGGAAACTTCATTATGTACGTTTAAAAATATAGATGAGAAAAACGTCTTCAGTAAGAGTTAACTGACACTACAAATTTGATCATGGTTTTCGTAGCAATGTAAGTAGCGTTATCAAAGTGCTACTGAAGAAAATCGGGACAGAATTCTGTGACCTGTGTTTGCGCTAATCGTCAGTATATATCAGTACTGCAGGCATTTATGGGAAAATACACCACATTTTCACGTCTAGCAAGTCCTAATAACAATTTTACGATTAACGTAGCGTTTAGCACACTGTTTCGATCTAACGGCGGTGCCTCGTCATGGGTCAAATTCTATAAGCCACATAAAGCTTCTGGGATCTGTGACGAACCACAACAGCACAACTCAACTCCAAAAAACATTCCTCCAACCCCAGCATCTAAGATATTCACAATAGAATGAGATGTCACTTTTGTGCGGTGAAATTTTCCGACAGAGTTGTAGAACGATGGGGCAGTACATTCTCTAGTTCATGGTCCAAATTTTGAGCCAGCCGCTGTGGCCGAGCGGTTCTAGAGGTTTGGTAAATACACTCCTATCGTGAAGATAGAATCTCCATTTTTACAATGAGCTCGATTATTGCTTTTCGTATTATTCTTATGGTTTTTTTCTGTATCATCACGTTTTGTGTTTTTATCTCCCAAAAATGGTACCACCGGTAAGAACTGAGTGTAAATAGGACTAGTATGTAATTACGTGGCAACTACAGATGTACACTGATATCAGGACTATAAGAGCATGTAGTCTTGCTAGTTTGTTTGCACATTCCACTTCAACTGACTGTCAGTATCCATCCTAAAAATTTTGTACCAGTCATCTATGGGACTACAACCCTACTGAAATGTGACGGAATTAATTTTGCTCTGTCTTCTGAAAACAAAAGAGTTATAGTTGTTTCCCAACAAAAAAATTACATACACGTTCCTACATACCGTCCGGACGTGGAAATACCTCTGTCGCAAGAACGCCATTAGTAATAGTAAGTGAGTCTTAGTGAATGTTGGACTCGTAGACTGTCCACATGTGTTCGCACAAGATTCTCCTTCTGGCGATCAGTAATGCGCACATATTACATGAGATGTTTCGTCTTCAGCCAACTGATATCCACGGGTAGATGAAGACCTTATCCAGATTTCTTCTATGCATTACTGTCTTCAGTTATACGCGTCCAAGTACCAAGAACTGCGTGTTTTCTGTCTCATCTACTCATCTTCCACGAAAAGATAAAAATATGTTTGTACTAACTTATCTGTAATGTGACTCACTTGCGGAAGTAAGTAATGGTCTGTGCCAGATCGCTTAAAGGTTTTGCTGTGTCTTCTTACTGCAGGTTGCTTAGGGTTCTGATGACAGCAGCTGTTTTACTTTGAATTTAAATACTAGTAGAATAATTCATATGATCGGTGACGACGGCACGAATTATTTGTAAAAGAATGGAAAATCTGATAGAAACCGATCTCGCGGAAAGTAAGTTTGGGTTCCGAAGGAACGCGCGAGGCAATACTGACCGTGCGTTTTATCTTTAGAAGATAATTTGAGGAAAGACAAACCTACGTTTCCAGCATTTGTGGATTTAGAGAAAGTTTTTGACAATATTGACTGAACTATCCTCTTTGAAGTTAAGTAGCAAGGATAAAACACAGAGCACGAAAGGTTATCTACAACTTTTACGGAAACTAGACTGTAGTTCTGAAAGTCGAAGGGCGTAGCAGTGGTTGAGAAGGGAATGAGACAGGGTTTTAGCCTATCGTTGATGTTATTAAATATATGCACTTAACAAGATGTGAAGGAAACGATGGCGTTCAAATTCTGTAAGACATGACTAAGGACTTGGAAGAGCGGTTGAGCGGAATGGATAATGGCTTGAAAAGAGCTTATAAGATGAACATAAAAAATAGACAAAGGTAATGGAAATTAGTCGTATTAAATAAGGCGATACAGACGGATTTATGTTGGTAATTGAGAACCTGCAAGTGGTAGATGAGTTTTATTATTTAGACAGAGTAATGAATGATGATAAAAACGACGAGAGCATATAAATCATTTGTGAAAAATATAATTTCAGATTTCGAAGCAAAGACCGACACCAGCTGCAATCGGACATCGAAATAACTCGATGGTGAGACTTGAAAATTTGTACCGTGCTGGGACTCGAACGCGGATCTCCCGCTTAACTTGACTGGTTGCCTTAAACAAGTTTTTAACGCAATATGAGAACTTTATTTCCAAAAAAGAAAGCAAATCAGAAATAACGTCACAAAACGCAGATGGGTAAAACTGACTTCCTTGTAAGAGGGCGGAAAGTCGAAGATGAGAACGTGTGGGGCGCCTCGAGCTGCATGATAGAGCGGGGAGCGATAGTCAGGGGTCGACCATACGAGGCCTGGCCATGGTGTCCCATAACCACCCACCAACCGGAAGCCCTCAGGAAGGGACAGCCAAGGAAGGAGATACTCAGTTACAATCACATAATTCCATTGTGTCTACGGCATTGGTGGGCAGGACAGAGGGGAAATGGAAAGCAAAGAAAACGTTGTAGAAGGCAGTGTGCCTGCTAGGGTCTTGAAGCAACACGAGGGGGTGTCAGATGTGCCGCTCGACAACAGTCGGGACACCTGTGCCAGGAACATTCCAGCACAGCGGGAGATCGTGCAAACCCCACAGAGGTAACTGGCGAAATAGGCGCGGTGGCGTGGACGTCGTTCAGTCACCGCATGTGCATTCTGTAGGAGGGTCCAAAGCCCAAGTCGTGACTGATCCCGTCCCCATAAGGTAGGTGACCTTCCATTCTTTGACTCAGACTGTCACACGAGTATTGGATTCAGGGAAACGCACGTACTCCAGGCAAATGAAATTGTACGATTCAACCATGGATGGAGGGACGAGGAAGGAACAGGCCATCATTTGCGGCCCCAGTGTCCAGACTTCATGAATATTAGCGTGTCCACAGAGTGATAGATGGCGCATAAATGGCGTCCATCAAACCAATTGCATCTAAGCGCTGGTAATTTCCATAGGCAGCATGATGCCATGTCGCTCAGATTGGCGTCAGGAGATATGACTGATGAAGGATGCACCATGCTGCAGTCCACCTCATTAAGGGATATTTGATTTCAATGTTTATGCAAGGTAAGCCACGCAATAAGATATCTTTTTGGTGTGGGGGGACACATAAAAAGGAGGCTGGGGGATAAATAGCTAAGGTCCACGAAGAAGACTGACAGATATGAGAATAGAGGCGCAACATGTCCTATCGACACTGGGGGAGGGGGGGGGGGGGGAGATGAAGGCCGGCGCGTAAATGTCCTAGAGTTGTCGCTTGAGTGAGTTCCCAGCGCCCAGCCACTGTTTATTCATGATGTCCAGATATAAGGCCACTGCATGGTACCAGACATTGGTGAGTCCAAGTCTCCCAGTCTTCTGCAGGAGGGCGAATGTGTTGAATTTGACCTTAAAAATGTTACCAAACATCAGGTAGTAGCCCAACACTGATGTTGGCTGCAACCAATTGTCGACGACATTGGAAGGACTTGTGCTACGGGCACCAGCTTGGAAACTACATGGACGTTCAAATATTCTACATGTTGCAGTGCAACAAGGCAACAGTGGGCATGCTAGAAGTTGACCACTGTGGTGCACCTGGTTGTGGAGATAAAGACGTTGCCAGGGTATTGGAAGCTCTGGGCGCAGGGTAGAGGCACCAATTCTTCTCGTGTGAATCTACGGCCAGTTGGTATCACCACAGATATGGCTGTGCTCAAAGTAGAGGTCAGATCGAGTAAGTGCATGGTCTCTTCCCAGGACTGTACCAGCAGTAAAGTTCGTCTGCATAGGCACGATAGTGAAACGTGTATTGCCGCAGGGCGAATCCTGACAAGTGCATCACAAGACTCCCAATTAGCGATACTAGGGCAAGAGCGTAGACGATCACCAGTATCTGGCATCATTCATGTAAGGAACGGTAGATCGGCACCGTCCAGTGATATGAAAGTTAACCTGGGCAAGGGCGTCGGTGCTGGCATAAAGACAGTGTAGGGTATCCACCCCACGATGGCAAAGAGGTAACCATGACACACCCAGTCAAAAGTGCTGTCAAAATCGACAGCTGCCAATGTCACATAGAGATTGCACATAGCCGATAAAGCAATCACATCTTAACATTCACCGAAGGTCATGTTGACTTTCCACCTGGCCTCATTTGCTCAGTGTATATTATATTTGGAAGGGTCCGACGACAATGTGTCGCCAATATATGTATAAATATCTTTTAGTCAGCGTAGAGCAAGGTTAGGGAACGGTGATGTGTAGTGGGATGATAATACCTTTGACAAATGCAGACAGAACCGTAACAACTGTCGTCAACAGATCTTGGAACATCATGGTCAGTCTTGGCGTCACCAAATCCTGGAAAGCTGGTAAAATTCCACAGGGATACCGTCAACACCAGGCGACTTATGCGGATCGTCCTTTACGATTGTATCCTTGATGTCAACACAATGATGTCCTCCACTAGGGTTTCTGCCTCGATACCCAAGCTGACGGAAGTGATGTGGGACAAAACCCGCTCCAAATCATGAACTTCATGATTCTAGTAATGGTAAATGTGTCAAAAGTGTTCCACAAACTTAGTCACGATATCTGCGCGGTTGATAGACCAATGCCCGCCTCCCTCCCCCCCCCCCCCCTCCCACATGTGATAAGCATCGAGACTAGTTGTGGCCTATGGTGCTTCCTGTCAGTCGTGATATGGTGCACTGAGGGGTCCTTTTACCACGCTGTATCTTCATGGTGGACCCTTATGACCGCTCCCTGCAATTTGCGACAGGTCAGTGTCACTGCATGGCCTCGATTCTAGTGCAGCCCATCCGAATGGTGGGAGACGGTACTTTAATATCATGGTCACAAAGCACAGTGAAGTAGTCGTCTGCTGTATGGCGGTTCCGTGCAGACACCTCCCTCCCAAACCGCATCGACTTGCTGTATCACAAGCTTGGTGCACTCCTGCCACCAAGTCATCGTTGTTGGACACTCTGTCATGGTGTTCATGCACCATACAAACCTCCACCACATGGCACCGGCATTCAGCATTGGTAAGGTGTGTGGCGTTTAATTTCCACGGTACATGACTACACCACAGCGCCTGCTGTGGGAGGAGGGCGTTGCTGACAAAGACACAGTGGTCTGAGAACACCAAGCTCCAGCGTTCTGCATCTTGGATAACACTGACGAGCCCTTGGGAGACATAAATCTTGTCCAGGTGACTCACAGAGTGGCTTGTCTGATAACCATAGCCCTTTGGATCGCTAAGTCGAATCTCGCAAGTGTCAGAGAAAGAAAGACCGTGGGCAACGAAGCACAGTTCCTGGCAGGGATTAAAGTGTGGTTGTTAGTCCTTCCAGTTTAAAATACAACTGAAGTCGCCGCCAAGCAGACAATGTTTGTAGCGACCACGAAAGAGGGGAGCTATTTCCTAACAGTAAAATCGAGGTGTGTCCCTTCTACAGCAAGAACCAGAGGGGCGTAAACATTTACAATGCTTGTGCCCATCATGGTAAGCGCCATACCCCCGCACCTTAGTCATCCGGGCGCGCTTTCCATCTGACCAAAATTCTCAACTTTTCACACGCTAGTAGCATCCACTATCGATTCACCTGCTTTTTCGCAGAGAGTCCTGTATTCCCAGAAAACGCTCAGACCCTGTTGTGCATCCACAATAAAGTTATCAAGGCAGTCCCCCCTACAGGTGTACTATATATAAATATGTGTGGTGTCTTTTCTTTCGTACACGACAGACATAACAGGCGCCACACACACACACACACACACACAAATATATATATATATATATATATATATATATATATATATATATATATATATCGAATATAAAACTGAGTGCCGAGAAGTCTGTTCTGAAGGTACTTAGTCTCGGGTGTAGATGATAGTAAAGATAAGAAGAGGATAGAAGTTTCTTAAATATGATGCTCCAGGAAAGTGCTGAAGATTAGATGGGTAGATCGGATAACGTATGAGGAGATATTGAACCGAACTGAAGAAAAAAATATGATTCAATTTGATTAAAGGATAGGTTAGGATACATCCTGAGGCGTCAAGAAGTTTGCAGTTTAGTAATGAAGGAAAGCATATGGGGTAAAAATTGTGCAGTGAGAGATGCAGAGGCGTGCGCAGGAGAACTGCATCCAGTCAATCATCAAAATGAAGGCCACAACAACAAACACAATATGGTCAGTGTGGCGACTCGTGAAGCTAGGCCTTAAGAGGTAGCCATTTAATACACGACTGGAAGCTGCTTCCCTAACAGAAGCCGCTACTATACGTTTCCGCATTAAATGCTGTGCTTTACTGCACATCCTCTTACATGTAAGGGAGAGTACTCGTAATATACATAAACAGAGATCTTGCGAAACTCATCTCCATAAGCTCTAGAGCGCCATAGCCATCGTCGCACTGGTTGGTGACATTTTCCTTAACTTCAGCAAGATTTGATACAGTCCCACTATGTCTTTCTGTGGAAAATATGGGAGTTTATCTCCTACTAGATCAGATTTGTTACTGAACTGAGGACCGCTTTGCAAACAGAACTCAACAAGTGGCTCTCAACTGGACAAAATCGACAAATGCAAATCTCAGGAGTATCTCAAGGAAGTACGCTCCAACCATTACAGTTTATACTACAAATAAAGATTCATGAGGCTGTTTACAGATGATGCGGTTGTCTACAAGATGGTAGCAACATCAGAAAAAAATGTAGCATACTGCAGGCAGGCCTTGCGAGGACCGATGATCGGTGCAGGGACTGGCATTTGACCCTTAACGTAATAAATCTGACATACTATTCAACCAGAACATTCTGACCACCAGCCTGCTATCGATATAAACCCGTCCAGGCGATAGCAGCGTCACCTGGCGAGGAATGACTGCTAGTCAGACGCATATACGGTGCACGTAGTATCGGTGAGGGTACTGGCCGTGTGTAGAACGGGGAAGGCGCGCAATCTATCTAGTATTGACAGAGGGTTGATTGAGATAGCCTGGAACCTCGGCACGAGCATTTCCAAAACTGCACTACTTGCTGAGTGTTCGAGGAATGCTATGATGAGTGTCTCCAACGCGTGGCAAAACCAAGGTGAAACCACGTCCGGACGTCGTGGTATTGGGCGGACCCTTCATTATAAATGTCGGACGTAGAAGCTGGGAAGACTCGTATAACAGGACAGGCGGCAAACTGTAGCGGAACTAATATCAGACTTTAATGCAAGGCAGAGTACAAGTTTGTCTGAACACGCAGTGCACCGAACACTCATAATAATTGGCCTCCGCAGCCGACGACCCATGCTTTTGCCAATGTTAACACCCCGACATCGGCGGCTACGACTGAAATGGGCACGTGGCCATCGGCACTGCTCGTTGGCATAGTGGTAGAGCGTTGAAAGGTCTGATGAATATCGATATCTTCTTCATCATGCCGATGGAAGGGCGCGTATACCTCGTCTTCCAGGGGAACTGTTCCTTGAGTCCTGTACTGCAGGTCAGAGACAAGCAGGCGGGAGCTACATTATGAGCCGAGGAACATTCACGTGAACATCCATGGGTCTAGCGGAGCTCGTGAAAGGCACCACGAGGATCCAGGGGTATCGTACACTGATTGCAGTCCACGTGCACGCCTTCGTGACGATCATATTCCCTGACGGCAGTGGCATTTTTCAGCAAGATAATATGCCATGTCACAAGGTCAAGAGTATGATGGAGTAGTTCGAGGAAACAGTGACGAGTTCCAATTCATGTGCTGGCCCCCATCTCGCCAGGTCTGAACCTGATCGAACCCATCTGGGATGTGATTGAATGTGGCGTCAGAGCTCCTCCCTCCCCGAATTTTACGGGAATTCGGTGACTTGTGCGTGCAGATGTGGTGCCAGCTCCCTCCAGCAGCCTGTCGAGGCCTCATTGCTTCCAAGCTAAGACGTGTAGCCGCTATTATCCGCGCCACGGGTGGACATACCGGCTATTAGGTAGGTGGTCGTATTGTTCTGGCTGATCAGTGTACTGTACATAATAAGGAGAAGAAATCCACTACTGTACAAAATAATCAAACTTCTTCAGTACAGACAATCTAAGTCAGTGCCACATAGAAAGTACAAGGTACAGAGTCGACGCTGCTATACAAATGTCTAATCTTCAAGCTCCTATCAACTGAGCAATCTTGAAGCTGCTATAGAACTGGGGCCTCACCAGTCGGTCGCGGCGCTTCTGTCCTCTTCACATAAGGACCGCTGCTGTCACGTTGTCGTCCTGGAGGGAGGTCCAGTCAGTGTGCGAATGGCTGGCTTCTTCTCACAGCCTTCTCTTCCCTGTCGTTCCCGACTGCCGTGCCGGCGCTTGACTTTACGCCGTAACAGAAACCTATCTTAAATGCTATTATTATTTTTGTTGGACAACTCATTTTACTTCATAAGGCAAATTTTGAGTAGCATGTTCTAAATAGTCCAATGAAACCTTGATTAATGTAAGCGTAAATACAAGCCTGTCAGTCAAATGGTCACCATAGAGCGAGGTGTCAGAAGTCATGGGATAGCAATATGCACATATACGGAAGGTGGTCGTACCGCGTACACAAGGTATAAAAGGGCGAAGCATCGGCGGAGCTGTCATTTGTATTCAGACGGTACGTGTGGAAAGGCTTCCGAGGCGATCATCGTCGTACGACGGGAATTAACAGACTTTGTAAACGGAACAGTAGTTGGAGCTAGACGCATGGGACAGCACATTTCGAAAATCGTAAGGAAATTCAGTATTCCGACATTCACAGTGTCAAAGAGTATGTCGAGAATACCAAATTTCAAGCATTACCTCTCACCACGGACGACGCAGTGGCCGACGGTCTTCCACTTAACGACCGAGAGCAGCGGCGTCAGCCTAGAGTTGTCAGTGCTAACAGACAAGCAACACTGCGTGCTATAATCGCAGAAATCAATGTGGGACACACGACGAACGTATCCGTTAAGACAGTGTGGCAAAATCTGGCGTTAATGGGCTATGGCAGCAAACGAGCACCGCGAGTGCCTTTACTAACAGCACGACAATCGCCTGCAGCGCCTCTCCAGGGCTCGTGACCATATCGATTGGACGCTATACGACTGGAAAACCGTGGCCTGGTCAGATGACTCCTGATTTCAACTGGTAAGAGTTAGTGATAGGGTTCGAGTGTGGGGCAGACTCCACGAAGCCACGGACCCAGACTGTCAACAACGCACTGGTGGCTCCGTAATAGTGTAGGCTGTGTTTAAGTGGAATGGACTGGGTTCTCTGGTCCAATTGAACTGATCATTGACTGGAAATGGTTATGTTCGACTACTTGGAGACCACTTGCAGGCATTCATGGACTTCATGTTCCCAAACAACGATGATATTTTTATGGGTGACAATGCACTGTGCCACAGTTGTTCGCAATTGGTTTGAAGAAGTTTCTGGACAACTGGAGCGAATGATTTGGTCACCCAGCTCTCCCAACATGAATCTCATCTAACATTTATGGGACATAATAGAGAGGTCACTTCGTGCACAATAGCCTGCACCGGAAACAGGGACGGCTATGGAGGGTGCATGATTCAGTGTTTCTGCAGGGAACTTCCAACGATTTGTTGCGTCCATGCCACGTCGAGTTGCTGCGTTACTCCGGGCAAAAGCAGGTCCGACACGGTAGTAGGATGTACCCTATGACTTTTGCCACCTGATTGGATAGCCGTATGTTCAGTATCAAACATTACTTCCATAAACAAGTTGAAACATTTCACATCATAACAGGAGATAACGACAATGATTCATGAAACAGAGAAATACCTAATAGGCTGCTAATGGACTAACAAAGTTTATGGTTAACGAAAGTTTCTAATGCTATCTAGTGGTCCAAAAAAATGGTTCAAATGGCTCTGAGCCATCTTAACTTCTGAGGTCATCAGTCCCCTAGAACTTAGAACTACTTAAACCTAACTAACCTGAGGACATCACACACATCCATGCCCGAGGTAGGATTCGAACGTGCGACCGTATCGGTCGCGCGGTTCCAGACTGTAGCGCCTAGAACCGCTCGGCCACTCCGGCCGGCCTAGTGGTCCATTTTACCTACTTTAAGATTTCAAATATTCAAGTAATTTGTTCAGTGAGTTACCATTCAAATACATCTTCCTTACTGACTTTGTACCGTAAAGGATACCGCCTCCGTAGGTCAGTCGTCAACGCGACAGATCCTCATTCGGGGAATCGCGGGTTTGAATCTCCCATGCCCCTCCACACCGCATTCGATGATAAATGACTGAGGGTAACACAACGGTCGATCCACTATCGCGTGGTCTTCAAGATCTTGTCGCGGGTTTTCCTTTCCTTCGTAGTGCATGTGGGAACGCAACCTTCCATTTATTTCCAAGCATCTTTGGGGGGAGGGGGGGGGGGGGGGAGGAAATTGTCACTCTTGGAAGTCTAACAAAAATCATTTTGTTAAAATACGTCAGCGGAGCTAGATGCTGGGCGTTCAAGAAACATGAATGTTTCTGTGTAAATTGCTTGGTTGTATATGGCACTCTGAGAAACATTATCACAAAGAATTTATGAGTTATTTAATAAACTATGATACTTTACTCTTAAATGACGTGCTTATGCTTTGTCTGAGTATTGGGAAGTTCATGTTTACCCGAATAAATACCTGGGTAATTCATGGAAACAGTAATTCCCGACATGTATATTAAGTTTATTTACTTATGCGTCTCGCACTTCACGACCAATGGCGACTGCCTGTTCTATAATATTTGTTATAGGAAGTACAAAACTACAGAATGTTCGCTGGAAACAGTGAACTGTAATTTTGAAAACTTCTTTTATTCTCTGAAATGTAACTGAATGTTTCTGTTCATCTAAAATGTATTTCTGTTGCTTCCTTCAGGTATCACTGCCTATACAAAATATCCATCTATTTAAATTCATACATATTCTCAAGGGATACATATGAACACCGTGGTATATCTCTGCTTATGCGCCGCAGTTCCGCTGCGAACATTACTAATGTTATGTAAGTTACCATAATGCGCTTCCTCAAAAACAAGTTTTAAAATGCCAGTTCAGAGCGTTTATAATACACCAATCTACCATGCATTTCAAACAGCAGCACACAAGCAAGCACGAACGCACGTTTAATGCCCGTATCTCATTTTTGAGCTTCTGTAAACTACACTCAGACGCAACAACACCTGGTGATGTCAGCAATGAGAATGACTATGTTGAAGAAAAATACCTTGATGAAAACAATCTATGCAATCATGCATGAATAATGTTCCATGTAGCCTTCGTAGTCGGCACAATCGTTGAGACATCTTTGTGAACCCTTTGTAGATCAAGAGCGACACCAAAAGATCACCCTTTACTTATAGTTTTTCGCTGATCGATCAGCTTTGATAGCGAAATAATAACAAAAGCTTCGTCGCCTTCACCTAGCGAGATGACGCAGTGGTTGAGACACTAAAGGACAGGATTGCACGCATTGGCGTGACTAAGGTTTTGGGAGCCTCCGGCAAATAAATTTTGATAGCTTTGTTTACTAATACACATTTGAAGAACAAATACGAAAACATTAGACATTCACACCATGATTTGGGTTAAAAGTGAAATAAACTCAACTACTGATGCACTCGTTGTAAAGCAAACAAGGCCTTCAGTTTTGTGATGATAGATGCTAACGCAAACACCTCTTTCCAGTTCTCCTACGCTTAGCTCTCAAAACGCTTTTCGGCAAAGTCATCCTAGTTCACAGGAAGATGTATTTCACGTTCAATGCCTAGACTGTTAGAGCATTTAAGCTAGACTCGGATGTTGAGTGTCTAAGAAACGTTTTGTTTAGTTTCAATTTAGAAAATGATATTTCTGCCGTACATCTGAAGAGTTGTGCATAAGAGAGGGAGGCTGCTTGCAAGAAAAGTATTTTCAACAAACAATAATTCAGCGAGATCTTTAATTGATAACATGTTTTCTTTCCCACCTCTTTCGTCTCTAGAGTTTTAGCACAATAAAGTAATACGTAAGATTCACCGTGAAATCTGATTCGTGGTTTCTAACCACTTTTCTTTGTTTTTCTGAATATCTTCATTTTGTAACTTAAAAAGATGAACAGTATGTAAGAAAGAAAAATAATTAGGGACCGATTAACATTTTACACGTTGGTGAAACTTTTGTTTAATGGTTGAATTGAAACATCAACAGAAGCATTGAAAAATGTGATTTTTTAAAGGCTTTAGTCATACTGTATCCACAATTATTTAATCTGCAATAAGCTAATCAAAAATTTTGTTTACTTTATGGGTACATTTTGAGGTCAACTCTGGATCAATGCTCCAAATTTTCGTTTCATCTACTACAACTTCAAAATTGTTTGTCAACGGCGACTAGATAGTTTCCCGCAGTTTGATGAAGTTGAGTGGCATTCTCTATATCAGCATTAGGGGACTGCAGTAGTCTGGAAATTAGGTTAACATCTTCCAACATCTTACTCTAAAATGCGAGAGGCAGGACAAAATCAAAATTTTCCACGTTTTTTATGAAATTAGAAGCCTCTCTACTTTCTACTTAATCTTTAAAATGATGCTGGGTAGACAGTGAGAAATTTGTATGAAAACCATTTTGATTCATGACAATCAATCAAATCTAGAAGGCTATCTGTCTAGTTGGGCACAATTTTTTCTGAATCATAACACGTTTGTCAGTTGCAATAGTTTCATTTATTTTCTTGCCATCGAACCGCAGAAGTACCGGTACTAAAGAAAACGTAAATACATGGTATTTTCTCATGCAGTTGTTGCATTTCCACAATACTCAATTAGCCATAAGTGTTGAATAATGTATAAACTCAACATTTGGGATCCATCTTTTAATTCTTAACTCCAAACCTTAGTATTTGCCACTCGCGGATGCAGCATCATCATATCCTTGACCTTTGCACCTATCCAGTTGCATGTTCATCTTCTCTGAATCAATTATTATTTCTTTTTCAAAACTCCCAGCATCATTACCTCTTACGATTCCTTTACTTCAAACACCATTATATCACGTTTGCTTAAATCTAGGTGCAAATATCTTACACCAATTTTTACGTTGGTCCTTTACTGATGTATTGAGCGTTGCGCCTAGAGTGAGTGAAAAAAATGACAGCTAATATGTTTGTTTGCAGGGTCATCTTCCGCAGAAGCTGTTATAGTCAATTATTATTGGTTCCTCCGTCATAAATTTACTACAGTGAAGCTAAACGCGTTTGGCGTAACGTTGTTCTTTAATTTCAGTAAGCCTTAGACGGCAACACTAATAGTATTTGAGAAAGACTACTATTTAATTTCACCAATGATCCGTCCTATATCACAGCCCTAAATCACCGTCACTTAACAACTGTATCATCGCGTTTTGAATTTGTGGGCTCTAATACTTAGTTTTAGTTTTTTCATTTGAAAGGTGTATCCTCAGAGGAGGATCATATCCGAAGAAGGGTCTCTATGTACTCCTATTTCTTTTCACGATAGCCGCGGAAAGCAATTTAATACAGAGCTAACATCCTTGTTACATCCAGTAATCTACAAATCCAGCTTTCATTCGGTCGTACCATTCGTCGAAAGGTGTGTTAAGGTTTTGCCATGTTCCCACGTGCTCTAAGTAATAAATGAATTTAAATGTGCAGCAGACGTTTCACGCACTTTTTTCTCGCTTAGAATTTGTCAGTCGTTAACTTGTACATCAGGTCATGCATTTTTTCTATCTCCGAATAACCAGCGCCCTACACAACATACCGCATTCAAAGTAAGGGAATATCATAGCAGGACTCGTTCAATTTTCTGGTGTGTTTTAGTATGATTATAATAATAATCCCAGATAAACGATCTTCTGGAGTTAGTGTCTTTAGAGAAAGGACCCTGAGACTTGCATGCCCAGCTGCTATAACGTTTAGTTTAGTCCCTTCATTCAGTTTACCTTGAAATAACCCTTTATCACGACTAAAACCTGCATTTTGTTGCATATCTTGAAATTGAGAAGCACAACCTCTTGGTGGTGAATCGGCGTCTGTTGCTATCGCCGTTGTCAAATTATGTATCGCCAGAATTTACACTCTATTCAATTTGACAGCTCACACAACCCTGCGCAAACCAGAGGAGCTCATAAAACTTCATTGGACAGCCCATTAAATTTCGGGCATGCAGCCGCGCAAATAAAATTTCCTCCACTGATATTTCTGCCGCGTATCGTCCGGCCATCCTCAGAGTGAGTCGTAAGACTGACAAGATGCCAAGCGCGGACTTACATGCTCCACCGCGGCGGTACTGCGCATGCGGGTCACAGATGCTGGTCGGTGGCAGAGAAATACGTTTACACATGCGCCGCCTGTGGCGAAGGCGTACAGACATTCGATTCACTTATCGATGTATGATCGGCGGCGGTGACACCATGACGATTACTCTGCAGTTTAATTACCCCAAGAGCAGGATTCCATGCTTTGTCCAAATTAAAACCATGAGACTGTTTATTAAACTATTAGCTAATGTAATCTCTATAGATTCCTTGAATACAGATTCCCAAAAGGAAGAGGTGGATGTTAAAATCTTCACATCACTATAATTCAAGGAATGCCCTGTATCAATTGGACAGTACTCGTTCATTCTCCCTACAGCCCGTATCTCGCGCCTTCCATATGTTTGGCCCAATGAAGGATGCACTCCTCGGGAAGCAGTACGAGGATGATGGGGAGGGTCTTGATGCAGGAAGACATAGGCTCCTACGTCGATCAGTAGATTGGTAGCATGCGGGTATACAGGCCCTCCCAGTAAGATGCCGCAAGGCCGTCACATTGAACGGAGATTATTTTGAAAAATATGGTTTTTTATCCAAAAGGGTGAGGAATAATATAGTGTATTGGACTCCTTAAGAAAACCAACCTACTTTCAAAGAATAAGGTGTTGCAATACACATTGATCGCTCCTGTGCATCCAAATAGTTGTGGAATTTAAGATCTGTAGGAAAATGTGTGTTGCAACATTAGTGCTATGAAGAGTTTCGAGCATTTCTTTGCGAGTTAAAGCTCCGAACCAAAACAATACTGTCAGTTATGGTAAGCATCAGCAAGCTAATTACATGTTGTTGGACATCTGAACCCTGATTCCCATGTTGCTATTTGTCAGGAACGCACCTTAAAATCATCTGTCATAGACGTTTTGGTACAGTTCTCTCTGTCTTGTTGCAATTTCATTGCAACTTTAATAGTCCCTCGTTCAGGCCTGGCGAACGAGGGAGGCAGTGAAATGGCAAGCTTAGCCGAGCGGTCTAAGGCGCTGCTGTCATGGACTGTGCGGCTGGTCCCAGCGGAGGTTCGAGTCCTCCCTCGAGCATGGTTGTGTGTGTTTGTCCTTAGGTTAATTTAGGTTAAGTAGTGTGTAAGCTTAGGGACTGATGACCTTAGCAGTTAAGTCCCATAAGATTTCACACACATTTGAACATTTGAAATGGCAAGCACTGTTGTATAAGTCAGACATAACGCCGACCGCCGGCCGCGGTGGTCTCGCGGTTCTAGGCGCGCAGTCCGGAACCACGCGACTGCTACGGTCACAGGTTCGAATCCCGCCTCGGGCATGGATCTGTGTGATGTCCTTAGGTTAGTTAGGTTTAAGTAGTTCTAAGTTCTAGGGGACTGATGACCAAAGCTGTTAAGTCCCATAGTGCTCAGAGCCATTTGAACCATTTTGAACCATAACGCCGACCAAACACACTTATTAAATACATTTTTAAGAGAGTGAATACCAGAAAGGAATGTTTAATTTATGTAAGTTTCAACCTATGACGAGAGGAGTAGCATCAAACATTTTCTAAAGGCTAAATTGTTTACTGTGCATGAAGTGACACACCCAAATGACATAATGTGCAATAAGGCAAAGCCTTTTTTGTTTAAATTATTGTTTCATGTTCCAATTACAGGCGTTCATCAGTAAAACGGGAACAGACCGTTGCGAAGCTCTGAGACCAAAACCAGTCTTGATTACGCAATGTTGCGGTACTTGACATATCTGTTTGTGGACACACTGCATGTGTCTCATCAGCTAAGTAATCTCCTGTGACTTCCTTTTGACGTCATATCACAGTCAGCAATGCGCTGCTCCACGATGTGGTCGGGCGGTTAACCGCAGGCTCCTCTGTCTCGAATCCACTGACCAGACGTCGTCTCACACTAACGACCAGTTGGTAATTTTCCATTAAAAAGCCGACTTAAACGTACTGACAATAGACCCAACTCCACCTCAGTCTCTTTTCAGTGTGTGTTAGGAGCGCTCAACGGCAATGTTTTCAGCGCCCTTATACATATTAAAAGAAACGAATGTGGATGAGATGGCTAAAAATGTTATCACACAGTGAGGGTAAACCTATAAAAAGGCATTCATTCAATCACTCACTCCGACCTCGCTCGTAATCTCTTTTCGTTAATTTAATACATACGTGTGATGAATTAGTTATGCTGGTTATTTAGTTTGATCTAAAATACGAAAGTTGACCCAAAAGTCATTGCAACTATTCTTTCTTGCAGATACCAGCCCGGTTGGAAAGGCGACATACACAGATGAAAGGACGATGTAGGAACTACGTCAGTGGACAATAAACAAGGCGCGAACATTGTGCCTCACATATTTATTACGGTAGTGTACAGAATAATACTGGTTTCATACTGCAAAATGATTGCAGCACAGCACACATACAGTTTACGAGACAAAACTGGGTCTAAAGGTCCCTTACCACGTTCACTACACGCTGCCAACGGTGTGGGAGGCGCTGACAGTGGATAGTGTAGACATACTCTACCACAACTCCAAATCACATAAAGCAGTGTGTACAGGATGGTCCATTGATCGTGACCGGACCAAATATCTCACGAAATAAGCGTCAAACGAAAATACTACAAAGACCGAAACTTGTCTATCTTGAAGGGGAAAGCCAGATGGCACTATGGTTGCCCCGCTGGATGGCGCTGCCATAGGTCAAACAGATATCAACTGCGTTTTTTTTTAATAGGAACCCCCATTTTTATTACATATTCGTGTAGTACGTAAAGAAATACGAATGTTTTAGTTGGACCACTTTTTTCGCTTTGTGATAGATGGCGCTGTGATAGTCACAAACATTAGGCTCACAATTTTAGACGAACAGTTGGTAACAGGTAGGTTTTTTAAATTAAAATACAGAACGTAGCTACGTTTGATTTCATTTCGGTTGCTCCAATGTAATACTTCTACCTTTGTGAACTTATCATTTCTGAGAACGCATATGTTACAGCGTGATTACCTGTAAATACCACAGTAATGCAATAAATGCTGAAAATGATGTCCGTCAACCTCAATGCATTTGGCAATACGTGACGACATTCCTCTCAACAGCGAGTAGTTCGCCTTCCGTAATGTTCGCACATGCATTGACAATGCGCTGACGCATGTTGTCAGGCGTTGTCGGTGGATCACGATAGCAAATATCCTTCAACATTCCTCACAGAAAGAAACCCGGGGACGTCAGATCCATGAACGTGCGGGCCATGATATGGTGCTTCGACGACCAATCCACCTGTCATGAAATATGCCATTCAATACCGCTTCAACAGCACGCGAGCTATGTGCCGGACATCCATCATGTTGGAAGTACATCGCAATTCTGTCATGCAGCGAAACATCTTGTAGTAACATCGGTAGAACATTTATCCTTCCTCCCATAATGCCGCACCATACATTAACCCGTTAAGGTCGCTGATGTTCCACTTGTCGCAGCCATCGTGGATTTTCCGTTGCCCAATAGCGCATATTATGCCGGTTTACGTTACCGCTGTTGGTGAATGACGCTTCGTCGCTAAATAGAGCGCGTGCAAAAAATCTGTCATCGTCCCGTGATTTCTCTTGTGCCCAGTGGCAGAACTGTACACGACGTTCAAAGTCGTCGCCATGCAATTCCTGGTGCATAGAAATATGGTACGGATACAATCGATGTTGATGTAGCGTTCTCAACCCCGACGTTTTTGAGATTCCCGATTCTCTCGCAATTTGTCTGCTACTGATGTGCGGATTAGCCGCGACAGCAGCTAAAACACCTACTTGGGCATCATCATTTGTTGCAGGTCGTGGTTGACGTTTCACATGTGGCTGAACACTTCCTGTTTCCTTAAATAACGTAACTATCCGGTGAACTGTCCAGGCACTTGGATGATGTCGTCCAGGTTACCCGTTGGGCATTTTGATCACAATAGCCATGCATCAACACGATATCGGCCTTTTACGCAATTGGTAAACGGTCCATTTTTAACGTGGGTAATGTATCATGAAGCACTGGCGGAATGTTACGTGATACCACGTACTTATACGTTTGTGACTATTACAGCGCCATCTGTCGGCACAAAGCGAAAAAAGTGGTCCAACTAAAACATTCATATTTCTTTGCGTACTACACGAATATCTAATAAAAAATGGGGGTTCCTATTTTAAAAAACACAGTTGACATCCGTTTGACCTATGGCAGAACCATCTAGCGGGCCAACCATAGTGGCATCTGGTTTCCCCCTACAAGCTAGACAAGTTTCGTTCTTTGTAGTTTTTTTCGTTTGACGCTTATTTCGTTAGATATGTGGCCCGGTAACGATCAATGGACCACCCTGTATACAGCGGCAACTGCGACGCTGGGGATAGGAAGAATTGGAACACTAGTCACCTTTCTCTCTGTGACTTTGATCTGATCCGAAAGGTAAAGAAACAAATACGTGGTAGGCGGTTTGCCACACGTCGAGGAAATTGCCAATACCGTGCGGCAACAGATGACCCGATTCAAACATGGTGCGGCAAACGGTGACGCAGATAGTATTCAGCGCCTCCCACATCGTTAGCAGCGTGTGGCGACCATTGCAGGAGACTATTTAGGGGGGACTTTAGATCCAGTTTTCTCATATCAAATAGATGTGCTCTTTGCTGTAACCATTTTGCACCATCAAACCAGTACTGTCCTGTACTCAGCCATAATAAATATGTGACGCACAACGTTCGCGTGTTCTTCAGTGTCCACAAATATAATTCCCACTTCGTACTTTCCATCAGTATACGAGGGGTAATGCAACACATTTTCTTTTTCTGGAAGCAGGTTAGTTTTATTCATTCCAGTACACCATATAATTCCCCACTTTTTGGGCTACATAGTCTTGTTTTTCAACATAATCTCCGTTCAATGCGACGGCGTTAACCCACCTTAATGGGAGGGTCTGTATGGCGGCATGGTACAAGTCTACTGGTCGACGTCAGAGCCAACGTGTTGCTGCATCAACAATCTCCCCATCATCCATGTATGGCTTCCCATGGAGTGCATCCTTCTTTGGGCCAAACAGACGGAAGTCGGAAGGTGCGAGATCCGGGCGTAGGATGGATGAACAAAAATGGTTCAATGAAGTTTTGTGAGCTGGTTTCCTGTGTGAGGTCTTGTGTTGTCATGGAGAAGGGAAAGTTCGTTTTACAAAATTGTTAAGCCTTTCGTGGCCAATTGTTGACAAACTGCCTATTGGCTTCTGTCTCGGGTTCTTCGGTCGACGTTCATCTAATGATTTTACTGACGTTTCGCCAGCACGAGTAGCTGGCATTGTCAAAGATTCACCCTCCATTGCCGGTGGTGAACTGGAGCCGAGCTCGCGGCCGCAGACTGTATGTACCTGGTCGTTCGCTGGCTTCCCGTACTGCAGCGAACGACCGTCGCAGGTAGCAAGAGGAGAACCGCACCGGAAATGACCGCGGAGAAGCCCTCGAACATGGCGCGCCAGATACATACAGTCTGCGGCCGCGAACTCGGCTCCAGTTCACCAGGGGCAATGGAGGGTCAAGCTTTGACAATGCCAGCCACTCGCGCTGGTGAAACGTCAGTAAAATCATTAGATGAACGTCGGCCGAAGAACCCGAGACAGAAGCCAATAGGCAGTTTGTCAAAAGTTCGTTCGCATTTTTGTGGAGATGAACACGCTGAAGTCGTTTCTTCAATTTCCTGAGCATAGCAATACACTTCAGAGCTGATCGTTGCACCATGAAAGGGAGGACATAAAACAGAAAAACTTTTTCAGAGTACAAGAAGACCATCGCCATGACTTTACTGGATGAGGGTGCGGCTTTGAACTTTTTCCTCGGAGGAAAGGTGGCGTGGCGCCACTCCATAGATTGCCGTTTTGTATCTGGTTCGCAGTGATGAACCCATATTTCATCGCCTGTAAAAACGTTTGGCAAAAAAAATTATCACGATCAGCGTCGTAACAGACAAGCAATTCCGCACAGATGGTCCTCCGTTGTGCTTCTGTTAGATGGCGAGGAACCCGGCGGGCACACAGCTTTGAGTATCCCATCTGGTGGACGAGTGTGTCAGCACAACCAACAGAGACTTCCAGTTGAGCAGCAAGGTGTTTGATTGTGATCTGTCCATCACCTCAGATGAGAGTGTCCGCACGTTCCAACATTGCAGGAGTCACAGATGTGTGCGGCCGGCCGGCAGGCGGGAGATCGGCCATGTCGGCACGACCATGTTGCGATGATGACAGACACCTCGGCCAACGAGGCACCGTGCTTTTGTTCACTACCAGGTTCCTGTAAACACACTGCAAGCGCCTATGAATATCGGCGATGCTCTGGTTATCCGCCAAGAGAAGCTCAGTGAGAGCTCTCTGCTTGGAACGAACCTCCGTTACAGACGCCATTTTGAAGGCTACATACAGCGCCGCCTCCGACCGGAACTTTATGAAGCTGTAGAAGCAGGAGCAGAAATACTGTACGATGTCCCACAACAAATTCTGCGTTTTCCCAACCGAAACTGGACGAGAAAAAAATGTTATGCATTATTTATTGAACGCCACTCGTTTGTCGAATTTTCCAAACAGGCTGTGTTACACGCACCTAGTCGAAGTGTCTAATGAAAGTGGAAGTTGATGAAACATTACAGTATTCTTACGTTGTTTAGTATCATCTTGATCAGCGTCAGAAAGCGCATTCAGTGCTGTAAACAGATCCAAATAAAACCTTTCGATAAAAAGTCTATATTTTGCACACTTAAATTACAGTACTCATCTTTGACCATCTGGCCGCAGGTAGATAAGTTCTCTGTGTGGCTTACTGTATTGGTCAATCAGAAGACCCGGTTCAAATGGCTCGATATATGTATTCCAGTCAAGTGGTCAGATATCGTAATCTTCCTGGGAGTAGTTAGAAAACAAGTGGTCACATATTGGAATCTT
The DNA here is from genome assembly GCF_021461385.2 of Schistocerca piceifrons. Classification (NCBI taxonomy): domain Eukaryota; kingdom Metazoa; phylum Arthropoda; class Insecta; order Orthoptera; family Acrididae; genus Schistocerca; species Schistocerca piceifrons. Next base: position 343,802,317 of record NC_060139.1, read on the forward strand.
CCTCAGAATAGTTAGAAAACAACAGGGCTTGTAATGGTTGTATTAGTGAGAAGTTTAACTCTGTCTCGCGGGTCGAAGCGTGACTGATACGGTACTGTAACAATGAGGAAAATTCGTGCAGGTCCGCCAGTAAACGTTTCCGTGTAACTCTGCGGAGCAGTGCATTGCGTAATTTGTCTCGTTCAAAAATGGCTCTAAGCACTATGGGACTTAACACCTGAGGTCATTAGTCCCCTAGACTTAGAACTACCTAAACCTAACCTAAGGACATCACACACATCCATGCCCGAGGCAGGATTCGAACCTGCGACCGTAGCAGCCGTGTGGTTCCGAACTGAAGCGCCTAGAACCGCTCGGCCACAGAGGCCGGCAGAAGACTCGGATTCTGTGATGGTTTGTGTGATTTTGTCCAGAGACCATGGTGCCAAACCAAACTCTGCAATGCATACTAATATCACAGACGTTAGCAAGGGTTCGCTGCAATCCGCAACAACATATGGGAGGCGCTCCTGAAGACCATGCCTCTCCCCCAGCACTGCAGCGCCCTCACACTGATGTCAATACAGTGCCAAGGATGCAAGAGCTCAGCCTAGTTTGTGACCTCTGCTTCAACAGTCAACATCATCTAGTAGGACGGTTTTAGTTGACGTTTCAGATGAACTTGTACATTAGTTAAAGTTGAACCTCATACTTTAAGAGAGCAGTTTGTGGTTGTATCCATCAAGTGATGCTTTCATAGTCAATGGCGGTTGTAAATATTCTATACTCTCTTGCTGCAAAGAACAGTCTCAATTTAAATAATTCTTTTTATTTATTCATGTAATTAAATGAACTAATATTTCATCTGCTGCAGTTAAAAATGGGCTAACTTCCAGACTACTCAAAGAATGCACAGAGAGAGAGAGAGATGATCGTATGGCATTGTTGACCAGGAGGCCCCATGCGGGGGAGTTCGGCCGCCGTATTGCAAGTCCTCTTTAGTTGACGTCACATCGACGACTTGCGAGTTAATGATGATGATAATGATGATGAAGGACACACAACACCCAGTCCCCTGCAGGGAATCGAACCTGGAACCCCTGTGTGGTAGGCGGTAACGCTGCTGCTACGCTAGGGAGGCTGACAAAGAACGCACAGCTGTGGCCAGACGATTGTAGTTCAGTGTAGTCCTAATAGTTTCCCTGTCGAGGTAACCATAACAGGGATTCGGATTTTCACTCAATATAGTTTCTAATACTCAGAAAAATTCGCAGTGTAAGTTAAAAGACAAGCTTTTCATGAGTGATCGGGTTTGGGACGGTGAAATATCTTGATGGTTGGTCAGCGTAGCTCACTCTTTGCTAATTTAATTAAGTACGCCTTGGTTTTGAACTCTCATTAAATTTCAGTAGTTTCAGTTAATTAGTTTGATCATTTATAATGCTTTCAAATACGTGTATTTAGTAGGTGCCATTTATTTGGTGTCAGTTTATGTTGTCCCTATAATGGATGTGAAAACTGGAAAAAAAGCATAAACTACTTCCACAGTAACTGGCAGCCCATTGGTACCGACCGACCGCCGTGTCATCTTCTACCAATGGCGTTACTGGATGCTATATGGAGAGTCGTGGAGTCAGCGCACTGCTCTCCCGGCCGTTGTCAGTTTTCGTGACAAGGAGCAGCTGCTACTCGGTCAAGAAGCTCCTCAATTGGCATCACAGGGCTCAGTGCATCCAGTTCCACTCCTCCCGCCAAGGAAAAGTCGGTAGCAGTACTGAAAATCGAACCCTTGGTTCTCAGCTGTGCTGGCTATTCTGCTATGGATGCTGACAAAATAAGTTTTAAGTTGAAATACAAGGTGGGTGAGAAGTCGCTCCCTAGTTTTAAATGTCCATAAGTGATTGTCGATATTTGTTAATGAACGTTGTTGTGTTTTGTTACAAAATCACTGGGAGTACTACTTTCACCGCCCATAGCATCTTTTTACGGTGAACGATGAGATGACAAGAAAGTTGACTGTACAAGGGGGCAATACGTTGTTAGTGTCAGTCGATTGTTACTGCAGATTCTCCTGGTATCATTTTAAGAAGTTGCTGTAACAAAGCAATGATATCTAATAACAAGTAGAACGTACTCGAATCTCATATCTAGTAAATTAAGTCTTGAACTCCAACCCAACCCAAAATATCTCTGTTACATACATCTCCTTGCAGAAATGCTGCGATGATCTTTTCTGCCTGGCTACAATCGATTTCCCTCCTAGCTTCACAGAAACTGACTTAATGCTTTATCTGTAATGACCACGTTGTCTTTGAGATTTTATAGCTCTATTAGAGAAGTGCAAAATATGAGAAAGCCGTAGAATACCTGCAGCCTATTACCTCAATGGGTGCGTTCAGTGCAGACGGATAGCTGCCGATATCACACATTGAGAGAGCTTATCAACAACTAGATACTCGAGCTTCCTTATAAGGCAGCAAATACGTGTGCGTCTGCACGTATTTGCGTCGATAGCTGCCTTCCTGCCAGATAAGGAAGACAATTCAGTGACACCACTAGCTCTGAAGCTTCGGAAGTGTTGAGGAGAAACTCACTCATACACGCTCTTGCACTGTCCCTGCTCATAGATAGGACCCAGTAATCTGCTGACTTGTGACCTCTATGAAGCAAATGGGTTGCAACGCACAGCACGCGCCATTCATAGTTACTTTAATTAAAGGAATGTAGATCAGTATATAATCGTTCTTTGATATTTCTAATGATATTGATGTTGACAATACGTAAAATTCTCTATCTTTAAATCAAGGATTGGCGTTCAAGTCCTAAGTGGAGGAAATTTAGTTATGATAAAACCGCTGCTTGTATTACTATTATTTATTGGCTCACTTATATTACGTGGCATTGATATACACTACTGCCCATTAAAATTGCTACACCACAAAGATGACGTGCTACAGACGCGAACTTTAACCGACAGGAAGAAGATGCTGTGATATGCAGATGATTAGTTTTCAGAGCATTCACACAAGGTTGGCGCCGGTGGCGACACCAACAACGTGCTGACATGAGGAAAGTTTCCAACCGATTTCTCATACACAAACAGCAGTTGCCCAGTATTGCCAGGTGAAACATTGTTGTGATGCCTCGTGTAAGGACAAGAAATGCGTATCATCACGTTTCCGACTTTGATAAAGGTCAGATTGTATCCTATAGCGATTGCGGATTATCGTATCACGACATTGCTGCTCACGTTGGTCGAGATCCAATGACTGTTAGCAGAATATGGAATCGGTGGTTCAGGAGGGTAACACGGAACGCTGTGCTGGATCCCAACGGCCTCGTACCACTAGCAGTCGAGATGACAGGCATCTTATCCGCATGGCTGTAACGGATCGTGCAGCCACGTCTCGATCCCTGAGTCAACAGATAGGGATGTTTGCAAGACAACAACCATCTACATGAACAGTTCGACGACGTTTACAGCAGGATGGACTATCAGCTCGGAGACCATGGCTGCGGTTACCCTTCACGCTGCATCACAGACAGGAGCGCCTGCGATGGTGTACTCAACGACGAATCTGGGTGCACGAATGGCAAAACGTCATTTTTTCGGATAAATCCAGTTTCCGTTTACAGCATCATGATGGTCGCATCCGTGTTTGGCAACATCGCGGTGAACGCACATTGGAAGCGTGTATTCGTCATTGCCATACTGGCGTATCACCCGGCATGATGGTATGGGATGCCATTGGTTACACGTCTCGGTCACCTCTTGTTTGCACTGACGGCAGTTTGAGCAGTGGACGTTACATTTCAGATGTGTTAAGACCCGTGGCTCTACCCTTCATTCGATCCCTGCGAAACCCTACATTTCAGCAGGATAATGCACGACCGATATCACACATTGAGAGAGCTTATCAACAACTCGATACTCGAGCTTCCTTATAAGGCACCAAATACGTGTGCGTTTGCACGTATTTGCGTCGATAGCTGCCTTCCTACTAGATAAGGAAGACAATTCAGTGACACCACTAGCTCTGCAGGTCCTGTACGGGCCTTTCTGGATACAGAAAATCTTCGACTGCTGCCCTGGCCAGCACATTCTCCAGATCTCTCACCAACTGAAAACGTCTGGTCAATGGTGGGCGAGCAACTGGCTCATCACAATACGCCAGGCACTACTCTTGATGAAATGTGGTATCGTGTTGAAGCTGCATGGGCAGCTGTACCTTTACACGCCATCCAACCTCTGTTTGACTCAATGCCCAGGCGTATCAAGGCCGTTATTAGGGCCTGATTTCTCAGGATCTATCCACCCAAATTGCGTGAAAATGTAATCACATGTCAGTTCTAGTCTAATATATTTGTCCTATGAATACCCGTTTATCATCTGCATTTCTTCTTGGTGCAGCAATTTTAATGGCCAGTCGTGTAATTACAACAGTTTAAATAACAAGTTATCACCAAATTAACTGTGTTCTCAAAGAAACCTAGGTACTATTTTTCATGCGTTCAATGCAACTGCCGGTACAGGGGCTAAGTGGGTTCAGGACAAGACAAGAAATCTTACCAGGTTGTGAATTTTGTACGTAGTTTTAGCTGTTTATGTTCTCGTTGTGGTAGTGGCCTACGTTGTCAGTGACATATATATAGAAAATGCGTCAACACAGGCTCTGCGCCCTGTTTCATTTAAAGACATTATTTAAAACATGAAACACACTAAGCAACGTATAGTGATTACTAACTTAAGTGACGAACTGGAAAGTTGCTATACACCTTTGCGCAACACTGTGTCAATCAAAAATACAATTTCTGTTGCATGATAAAGACGACACAATAGCGAGAGGAATACGAGGAAAAATCGACAAAGAAGCGCTGGAAAGCATATCAAGGAGAGATAAAAATTCTGTGGGCATATAAGGTGGAATTAAGTGACATCACAATAGATGTTTCGTTGGAACAACTGCCGGAAATATTGTAGCAGCTCTGTGTAGACTACTTTTATGTTATGGACGTGGATATAACGCACGATTTTGCTGAGATTTTTAACAAAATGGAGTATGTGATTATCTACAATCAAACTATAACTTCAGTGTGCAAGGAGCCTATCAAGGAAAATTAAGTACTACAGCATAAATTCCACATCTATAAAATGTTTGTGTCATGTGTGAAGAATATTTAAAGATATTGACTCTACTGCGTAGCTTACAGGTAACTTCAATAACTTCCTAATATTTGGTGGCAAATTTGAATTGTAATTAGATTCTGCTATCATTTGTAGGATGGGAAACGTTGTAATATTCAACCTCTGAAAGCGGTGCTGAGCGACCACAAGGCTGCGCCCAGGAGCCAGTGGGTATGGTGGACATTGTGCTCCCCCCCCCCTCCCCCCATCTGGGTAAATCATCTTAGTGTAGGGGTGGGGTGCTGCAGCCTCTACTCAAGGAGTTGTGAGGACTGGGGCACAGAGGAAGGAATCTATCATGTCGCAGAGTGGCAGTCGCTTTTCAAGAGATGAGAGGCATACACCATCATGCAGGTGGACTGACGGTTGGCTTGTGAATGGGCTGTGCATCCGCATCTGTGGAAACGGAAATGTCGTGCGACTAGGGCCTCCCGTCGAGTAGACCGGCGCCTGGTGCAAGTCTTTTTAGGTGACGCCACTTCGGCGACTTGCATGTCGATGGGAATGGGATGATAATGATGAGGACACCACAACACCTAGTCTCTGAGCAGAGGAAATTTCTGACCCAGCCGGAGCCGGGAATCGAACCCGGGCCCCTTGGCATGGTAGTCCACCACACTGACCATTCAGCTTTCGGGGCGGACATTCGCGTCTGTGATACGTGGCGTCGGCAGACTCACGATGTATTCAGGCATAAGGCCCATCTGTGCGAAGCTGATAGCTCCCCAGCGGACAGTTAATGACAGCGAACAAGTGAGACTCGATAGCAGCATTTTCGAAGCATGTACCAAGTGTACCGATATGAAATGAGCGTTTTTTTTTTTTTTTTGAAAATGAAACACTAATTTTGAACTGAAAAGTAAAAACATTTTATTCAAAGTACTGACCATTGCTTTCTATACATTTTGACCACCTTTCTGGCAATTTGTGGACACTACGCCAATAGAAATGTTCGTCTCTTGAAGCAAAACAATCAGACACCCAATTCTCGACTTCTTCGTAGGAATCGAAGTGTTCCTTAGCCAATGCGTCTCCCATTGATGAAAACAAATGGTAGTCGGAAGGGGCCAAGTCTGGTGAATACGGCGGGTGGGGTAGCAGATCCCAGCCAAGTGTTTTGATTGTATCCTGAACCAGTTTTGCTTTGTGTGCAGGTGCATTGTCGTGTAAAAAAAATACTTTGCCATATCTTCTGGTCCATTCTGGTCTTTTTCGATCAATGCGTAGTTCAAATTGATCATTTGTCGTCTGCAACGATTAGTATTCACAGTTTCACCGGGTTTTAGAAGCTCATGATACACCACACCTTTCTGATCTCACCAAACACAGAGCATTGTCTTCTTGCCGAATCGATTCGGTTTTGCAGTCGATGTTGATGGTTGTCCCGGATTAACCCATGATTTTTCCCGTTTAGGATTCTTAAAATAAATCCATTGTTCATCGCCAGTAACAACTCGATGAAAAACTGATTTTCTTTCATGTCTTTGAAGCAAAATTTGACAAATGGTTTTTTTGGTTTTCCATCTGTCTTTCATTCAATTCATGTGGCACCCATTTTCCACACTTTTGGATCTTTCCCATAGCTTTCAAACGGTCAGAAATTGTTTGTTGTGCAACATTTAGCATTGCTGCCATTTGCTTCCGACTCAAAGTACCATCTTCATCCAATATTGCTTGCAATTCGGTGTCTTCGAACTTTTTTCGTGGCCTTCCACGTTGTTCATTTCGTACATCAAAATCATTATTTCTGAACCGTTGAAACCATCTTTTGCATGTTGCTTCTGATAGATCATGATTACCATATGCCTCGACAAGCATTCGATGCGACTTTGCAGCACTTTTTTTTTTTTTTTTCAAATGAAAACAAATAATTAATGCTTTCCGCAAATCATCACTTTCTGGTTCAAAATTCGGCATTGTTCACACGATGAAAACATACGATGTTGTTTGTTCCATGACTTGATGTATACTAAATATCTTTGACAGATGTCATACCAACCAAACAAAAAAAAATTAAGTCTCGCTCACAACAAACGTTCCCTATCGACACATTTGTATCTTAACGCTCATTTCATACCGGTACGCCCGGTAAAGTGTTTGCATATTTGGTCAAATGTTAAATAAAGCACCTCTAATTGTTTAAAAAATAAATCCAGCAGTCCCATCCCTACTTCAGTGTAACTGGTTAGAGTAAAATGAAATTTCTTTAAAAAAGTTAATCCATCACTTCCACAGTGTAACTATTATCATCACTAGTGTAAATGGTTTAAAAAATGAATCCACCACCACCTCATTGTAGCTGTTGCGTAACAAGAGTGCAATTGTTAAAAAAGTGTCTCTCACATATACAAGTGATCTTGTTTGTTCTTGTTCAGATAATAATAAATTGTCTTAGACACCCCTCAGGTGGGCTAGACATCCTCCACAGTGTAATAGTTACGCAGCAAGAGTCTACTAAATGAACATCGTACCTCCACAGTGTAACTGTTATGTTGCAAGGGTGCACTTTGTTTAAAAAGTCTCTTACACGTACAGGTGGTCTTGTTTATCTTTGTCCAAATACTAATAAATCATATTGGACAACCCACAGTTGTGCTAGACATCCTCTCTCTATTGTTTCATTAACCATGGCGTCAGGTATACTTGGATACCAGGAAGTGTGTACTTTTGAACTTGTTCTTAGGGAGAGGGGAAGAAGATGGCATCCTTTAGAACTGTCAAGGACAAGTGGGGTAGTTCCACCATCTTGGATTGTGACATCATAGTTCTGTCTGCTTTTGACCAGCCGCCGTCTTGGACGCCATCTTGATGACACTTTATCTTTGTGGTGGGGACGATAGGGCCTAAAATCCTTTTCTTGGTCATCAATTCATATAGGTCTATGGTCGGAATAGGTGGTCTATCACATAAGCACTCCACTTGGTCTATCATAATTAATTCAGCTTCAGCCAGGGGGATGAGGATTTGGTTACAGCAGGGTAATAAATTATCCTGGACTGCTATTTGTACACAAGGTAATTGGTCTAGAGAGGGATGTGGATCTGATTATAGCAGAGTAATAAATTATCTTAATCAGTTCAGCTGTGTGACTGGGGGATAGTGAGGGGGGAAGGGAAAGGGAGGGTAATACTTTATTTCGGCTCCTTTATCTGTCCTAGACCACAGATAGATTATATAATGGTAAGACAGAGATTTAGGAACCAGGTTTTAAATTGTAAGACATTTCCAGGGGCAGATGTGGACTCTGACCACAATCTATTGGTTATGACCTGTAGATTAAAACTGAAGAAACTGCAAAAAGGTGGAAATTTAAGGAGATGGGACCTGGATAAACTAAAAGAACCAGAGGTTGTACAGAGATTCAGGGAGAGCATAAGGGAGCAATTGACAGGAATGGGGGAAATAAATACAGTAGAAGAAGAATGGGTAGCTTTGAGGGATGAAGTAGTGAAGGCAGCAGAGGATCAAGTAGGTAAAAAGACTAGGGCTAGTAGAAATCCTTGGGTAACAGAAGAAATATTGAATTTAATTGATGAAAGGAGAAAATATAAAAATGCAGTAAGTGAAACAGGCAAAAAGGAATACAAACGTCTCAAAAATGAGATCGACAGGAAGTGCAAAATGGCTAAGCAGGGATGGCTAGAGGACAAATGTAAGGATGTAGAGGCCTATCTCACTAGGGGTAAGATAGATACCGCCTACAGGAAAATTAAAGAGGCCTTTGGAGATAAGAGAACGACTTGTATGAATATCAAGAGCTCAGATGGAAACCCAGTTCTAAGCAAAGAAGTGAAAGCAGAAAGGTGGAAGGAGTATATAGAGGGTTTATACAAGGGCGATGTACTTGAGGACAATACTATGGAAATGGAAGAGGATGTAGATGAAGATGAAATGGGAGATATGATACTGCGTGAAGAGTATGACAGAGCACTGAAAGACCTGAGTCGAAACAAGGCTCCCGGAGTAGACAATATTCCATTGGAACTACTGACGGCCGTGGGAGAGCCAGTCCTGACAAAACTCTACCATCTGGTGAGCAAGATGTATGAAACAGGCGAAATACCCTCAGACTTCAAGAAGAATATAATAATTCCAATCCCAAAGAAAGCAGGTGTTGACAGATGTGAAAATTACCGAACTATCAGCTTAATAAGTCACAGCTGCAAAATACTAACACGAATTCTTTACAGACGAATGGAAAAACTAGTAGAAGCCAACCTCGGGGAAGATCAGTTTGGATTCCGTAGAAACACTGGAACACGTGAGGCAATACTGACCTTACGACTTATCTTAGAAGAAAGATTAAGGAAAGGCAAACCTACGTTTCTAGCATTTGTAGACTTAGAGAAAGCTTTTGACAATGTTGACTGGAATACTCTCTTTCAAATTCTAAAGGTGGCAGGGGTAAAATACAGGGAGCGAAAGGCTATTTACAATTTGTACAGAAACCAGATGGCAGTTATAAGAGTCGAGGGACATGAAAGGGAAGCAGTGGTTGGGAAGGGAGTAAGACAGGGTTGTAGCCTCTCCCCGATGTTATTCAATCTGTATATTGAGCAAGCAGTAAAGGAAACAAAAGAAAAATTCGGAGTAGGTATTAAAATTCATGGAGAAGAAATAAAAACTTTGAGGTTCGCCGATGACATTGTAATTCTGTCAGAGACAGCAAAGGACTTGGAAGAGCAGTTGAATGGAATGGACAGTGTCTTGAAAGGAGGATATAAGATGAACATCAACAAAAGCAAAACAAGGATAATGGAATGTAGTCTAATTAAGTCGGGTGATGCTGAGGGAATTAGATTAGGAAATGAGGCACTTAAAGTAGTAAAGGAGTTTTGCTATTTGGGGAGCAAAATAACTGATGATGGTCGAAGTAGAGAGGATATAAAATGTAGGCTGGCAATGGCAAGGAAAGCGTTTCTGAAGAAGAGAAATTTGTTAACATCGAGTATAGATTTAAGTGTCAGGAAGTCATTTCTGAAAGTATTCGTATGGAGTGTAGCCATGTATGGAAGTGAAACATGGACGATAAATAGTTTGGACAAGAAGAGAATAGAAGCTTTCGAAATGTGGTGCTACAGAAGAATGCTGAAGATTAGATGGGTAGATCACATAACTAATGAGGAAGTATTGAATAGGATTGGGGAGAAGAGAAGTTTGTGGCACAACTTGACCAGAAGAAGGGATCGGTTGGTAGGACATGTTCTGAGGCATGAAGGGATCACCAATTTAGTATTGGAGGGCAGCGTGGAGGGTAAAAATCGTAGAGGGAGACCAAGAGATGAATACACTAAGCAGATTCAGAAGGATGTAGGTTGCAGTAGGTACTGGGAGATGAAAAAGCTTGCACAGGATAGAGTAGCATGGAGAGCTGCATCAAACCAGTCTCAGGACTGAAGACCACAACAACAACAGACCACACGTGACATGTGGAGGTGTGCAAATCAGAAAACCCTACTGTCCATGATAGGATCTCAGGGGGTGTGGGGTCATAACTTAAGCGACATGGTGGGGAGTGCAATCATAAATTAGTGGAAGGTGAGGGTGAGGGGAGAAGGGGTGACAGGTCATAAATCAGAGACCAGTGAACCCACTCAGCCCCCTTACTACTGCCATATGCTATTGCCAATAGAGCAAAGTATGAATATTTTGGTCCTGTAGGATCTTCAAATTCCATTTTGGGACAATGCTGTTGTCCATTAGTACTTCTGTATGTAATGACTTACGTTTCCACTTGGCTTTTACCCCATCTGCCAGGCCCATGTATTAGCCATCGTCTCATTGCTCATCGTTTGCAAATTATGGGTCTTGGGTAACGGAATCTCTATAAGGAAGACGGACTGCTTAGCTTTATTAAGTCTATTACAATAGGTGATTTTATCAGTTATTATGCTATGGTTCGAATAACTTTTGAAATTTTCGTTTTCTAGAGCAGTGAGAGGGAAGTCATTCATTACTTGATACTGCTGCCCCAACTTCTTGTGGATCTCATTATACCTTTTCAAATATTCCGCAGTTGACAAGATAATACATGTACTATGCTATGTGACCTTCTTTTGATCTCTACACTCTCTGCTTACTCTTTCTTGGTCTGATATTAAATCGTTATGATACACGACAGTACATGTGGTTTTACTGCATAGCTTGAGATCCTCGCTTTCAATGTACACAACACCTAAGTCATTCGCCATCTATCGGCTGTATTACAGTATCAGGTGGCCCCTCAGAACGAAGTGAGTACCCGTATTCCAGAGTTCTCTAGTGCGTCACACAGATGGCTGTTGTCATTTATGAACGCTGTATTCAAACAAGCACTTCCAATGCAGCATTTTTTTTTTAATTTTTTTTTTTTTTACTGTGGGACCAAACTGCTGAGTTCATCGGTCCCTAGGCTTACGCGCTACTTAATCTAACTTAAACTCACTAAGGACAATACACACACACACACACCCATGCTCGAGGGAGGACTCGAACATACGACGGGGTGCGACATCTTCATGCAGTGAAAGTTACAAGGGCAGCCTGTTTGATCCAAGAAGGGTGTACCTTCCGTCGTGTTACTGCAGATGCCAATGTATTTTCGTCTGTCATCCATAGGTTGTGAACACGCTACAGCGAGACAGGTCAGTACACATGGCGGGTTGGAATGGACGCTGACTCATTAAAATTCCATGTGAAGATCGATATCTATGCATCTTTGTGTCACAGCACTGTGCGGGTAAAGAGCACTGCAAGACGGTCTCAGAAGACCCACTGGAGCCGCTGTGTCCGGTCAGACCGATAGGAACGGGTTACGAGAAAGGACCTTGCGACCCAGACGTCCTGTTCGAGTACCCCGCTTGACACAACATCTCGTAGCTCGCCTTAGTTCTGCCGTTCCTACGTCACTGGCAAAATGTCTTACTCACAGACGAGTCCAGATTTCCTCTGACGCAAAGTGATGGCAATATGTCAGATCCTGTTGGACTTTGTGGTGGTTGGTGAATATGGTGGAACCTCGAATTCCTTCTCATGCGCGATAATGCCATGGACAGTGTGACGGGTGTCACCAGGGATGTCTTGGGAAGCTTGGTCATTGAAGTAACGGAATGGCCAGTGGAGAGTCCCGACATAAACCTCTTCATGCATGTGTGGGACATGCTTGATAGACGTGTTAGTGGCGCTCCTGTTCCACCACAAACTCTCCGAGAACTCCCAAGTGCTCTCATTGAAGAATGGGATCGGATTCCACAGCGTGACTCTGTAGACTTATATGGAGCATGCCACATAATGTCAGGCAGTGATAAACGCTTAGGAGCTCATCACGCTGTTGAAGCTCTCGAAGTTCAGTGAAAAGCATCCAGGAGGACGGGATAAATGGTGATTTCCACTCTTTTCCCACGTTACGTCAATGTCCATTGACAGTAATAAAATACTCATACATTCCTGTGGATATGGGTTGTAACAAAGTTAAGTATTTATCTTCTTCAAGTAGCAACAAAGTGACCTAGTAATTTATAAGTTGTAGTATCAACTCGACCTCCTCCAAGAGTGAATATAAGAACCCACCGCTGTGCCGACGAGTGGTGTTTCGTCCGGTAAAACACAGTAGTTTTGGCAAAGACATCCTACAAATACCTTATATACTAACGTAAATATATGCAAATAGGTAAATCAAGGTACACGTCCATGAGTGACAATGGACTCCCATGGAACTAACAGTCCAGAATTATAGTGTTCTTGAGGTACGTTTGTCTTCTATCGAGTTTTAGCTAAGAGTGGTCCCTATCTCACTGTTTTTAGTAGCCTAGCATCCGTATTGCCTCTAACTGTTCGATTTCGAACTGGACCAATAGGCTATCCCCGAACCACCCACCAGAGGCCACGCCTATTCCCCCAGTTGGCAACAATAATATTTTATTATTTTTTAGACGAGACGAACGCCCCCTTACATCAATAGTCTCTGTCTGCCCTTTTTCCCTTTTTATTTATTAAACCAATCACTATTAAACAAATCGCTCAAGATGCGTACAAGCTTTCTCTGTAACGGTCAAAATTATGGCGTCCTGTGTCGTCACCCTCGGGATGGACTACGCTTCAGATAGCTAGATACATGAAAAAAAATTGTGGTTATCCTAAGAGCAGTGTATTATCAGCTTTGGGACAGCAATATACGACTGCAGAATGGATGGCGTGTTTGGCCCTGCGAAAGACTGTTTACGTGTTTTAAACGCTAATAAACACTATTTAAAATGTGCTTCTCTGTACTCTGTACCAATCAGAACCGTGCGGTGTCAGCTAATAAATACCTTACAGATCTATTCCTGCACGATTTTTAGCAACAAACATACAAGTTGATTGTTGTCTTTGATGCTTTCCTGGAAAAGAGAACCATCTGCCTCTAAATGGACATCTGCGTTAAATGATGATAGAAGGTAGATGGAGTAATCGTTTGAGAGAGGTTGTAACGAGCTTCATTTGTCACACATTTAACCATTTTTTTCTTTTGTTCTCTAGGAATGTATCAGTTGTGTGGTGTAAGCAGCCTTCGACTCGAATTGCGTGTTCTGTGTGTGACTAAGACTACCTGCGATCGTTAACAGCAAACCTCTCCATATCGCAGTCAGCAGGGGCTTCCAATGCTTGTGTGATGAATCATGTCCACCAAACCGATAGAAAACTATTTCGACACCCTCCTCTAGACGAACGAAGATGTATGCGAAGTACTCCATTCCCCTACCACATCTTGGACATAAACAGAGTCTTGTTTTATAACTGCGGTGATTCTAAGTTAATGACAGGGATTCGTGAGGTACTGCAATCCATGTGTATACATTTTCTTGGCAGATGTTGCGTGTGGAAGAGACTGTTTTATGTTCATGGAGTTAGAGCAGCTTGGAGAGGAACACAGAGAATCTGTGTTTTGTTTTCCTTTGGTGTAGAAGGTAGTACTCTTGTCATCTTAAAGTTTCTCACCATAGTGAGGGGGATAGAAAACTTGCAGGGTGGATGTATGTCAAGTGTTGGAAATATATTTCCTTCATTGGAGTTTCAGTTCACGCGACTAACATACCACGAGTCACACTGCTTTAACATAATAGTACGCTTAAGTGCAGAACCGTGTAGCCTTCGGAGTGTGTGTTTACGTTCTTTGATCATTTATCTTTTGCCAATACCATCTTGGTACGGAATGAAACACTACAACAATTCTGTAGACTTGATAGCAGATGGGATTTACGTAAAATGTTTAAAACTCCCTCCATCTGGAGCTTCATTATGCATACATCACACGTTTCTTCTTCTTTTTTATCGTCTGCTGTACCACAACAATACTCTCAAATAATTTATACTCGTATCTACTATGCACCAGTAAGGAATGCTAAATTCCTCAGCTTGCAGCATCTAAAGAGATCACTTGTAACTGAACTGGTGATGTGAGTAAGACCGGTACGGAACAATCTTCGCAGAACGGCAGTTACGGCATTAGAATGAGAACACCGGCTTGTATTACTAACGTCAGTCCGTACAAGTCTGGAAAACGCCTTTGCGAAAGCATAATTATGGAAGTGTATTGATTACACGGAACTCAATTCGTTCTGTTCCTTCACGAGACATCTATGTAGCAGGCATAGTGCTTTCCTACTTCTGATCAGTTCCAAATTAAATCAGAGACAATGTTTCAGGGAAGGATGGATAAAGATAGAGAAAGAGTTACGAGATGCATAGAGAGAAGCCATCTAGAATTTTGCTCAGCGTCCTTAGCCTACAGATTCAACGAAGGGGTAACTCATTTCGAAGTAGAGGGCTGAATGCTAGAGCTTTCAATTTCGCACTTTATCCCACGATTGTGAGAATACTTTGTGACTCCATCCACACAGGTGGAGATGGCAAATTGTAATAAAATCTTACCGAACTTATAAACTGTTTTGGCTAAGAAGCGTAGTTTTTGCACCTCCTGTCTGCTGATGGATATTTCTTACAGTAACAAACAGCGATGTAGGCAGTGTAACAGGATTTGCAATATGTCCACATATATATGACTCCGGTAAAGTAATGGAGAGGGTGATTGGGCAATGATACAGAAATTGAAAATCGTGCTACGTCATTGGCTGACAGCATCATGAGATCGACGCGACGAGACGTTGTGTGGACATGGCAAAACGTCGAGAGTGGTGGTTTGGACATTGAAGACCTGGTAAAATTACAAAAATTGATGGAAAATACGTAAAACTGATGAAAATATGGCAAAAATGTGGAGGGATGAGGGTACTTACATGCTCGCATGGGCGTATGAAAATCATTCCATTTCTCCACCGGTAGGATTGACAATTGATGATGCATACTTCCATGCTCTCTGGGTTTAAGTCCTGCAGAATAGCCCCTGCACATGTGGAAACATTCTGTTACGCACTATAAATCATAAAAATGAAAGACGCAGTGTCCAAACATTTGGGGGTGACTACTGCCTGGAACACCGAAACAGTGATCATATACCTGGGTACAATATGCACTACCAATATGAGGAATCAATGCTCTGGGTCTCTTCAAAACCAGAACACTGAGACATCTACTATCCCGTCACTGTGGAAGATGAGATTTAATGTATAGCTCATCACATTCAAGTAGCTGTTGGGAAACACTCCGCAATTCCGCAAACTCTTCCAATTTCCATATATTGTGATTTTTGCCAATAAGACACACCGCCTCTGTCTTTTATTTCAACCATTATGTGTGTTGTGGAAGCAGCTCAGTTTACACCATGTGATGTTCCGCTTTCTGTAAGAGTCAGTGGAACGAAACGTGTTAATGTCGGTTTAGTAACTGACACAAACCTCAAAGTCATGGTAGAAAAACAGAAGCTATGGATGTGTACACAGACATAGTCATACACTGTTTTGATGTGTTACAGCAAAAAACAAAATATCAAACTCCTTATGAAACAACAAGACGAGAATCCTTTATTGTGATTGATGTCAGTGGAATATGGTCTTCCTGCAGTACATGCAACAAAACATTACACAGGTCCGTGGAAGCAATTTCGATCACTCGCTGCCTGCTCCGATGGACCAATACTTGTACATCTAATGAGATCAACACATATGGTCGATGTCAACACGCAGACGGTATTTTTTTTTTCGAAAGAGAGAGATGTGGTAAAATCTAATTGAGTTCTCTACCATGTAACGTTAGTGAAGTTTTTATAGTTCGCATTATTACTGTTTTTGATGTTACAAAAATAACGAGGGAGGGAGAGACAGAGAGAGAGAGACAGTGAGAGAAAGGGGGGGGCAGAGGGAGGGAGGAGAGAGAGGAAGCGAGAGAGAAAGAGAAAGAGAGAGAGAGAGAGAGAGAGAGATAGACTGTGCTGTCAACAAAGTCTCTGACACAATTACACTGTCGCATTTCTAACATAGTAATCACAGGGATAATTTCTTCTTATTAGTTAGTGTGTTACTTTTTCTTTGTGATAGCCCTCTACCTAGTCAGTGATGGGTGGAGGACTAGACTGTCTTCTAACTATCGAACTGTGCTGTCAGAGCGTGATGAGATTTCGAGAGAATTTGCACGGATCTGTGACTTGGCTGGGGGTATCAGTTCATCCCGGTTTGGGAAACACCAGCTATCGTGCAAGAACGTACATAACAAATAAAAAACGCGAGGCCTTTTTAATTGTAATTGTGTCTTTTATTCCGCGAAAAATATTTGATAACGACGATGTGGAGGTAAGATTTTTCTATCGGGAAGCTACGGTAGGCCATGCGAAAGACATCCAGCTCCTATGAGTGGGGACCTATCGTAATTTTTCGGACGCTGTACACCTATAAATGATAGTCACGCTACTTATCGGGAATGTTATGCTGTTGGAATGTAACGTTACAGTGGTTACTGTTCTGACATATCACCAGACAAATGTGGGAAATGATCGGACTACCGTTCCTGTAAAAGAATATTATGTGTGTCTAGTCTTAAGGGGAGGGTAGATTTGACGTGGAGAATTGTGATTTCAACGCATTGAGGAGTATTTGTGACCGTAAGGGGTGATGGATTCATTTCGTAAACACGTGCACAACATACCAACGCAAGGATTCAACTGGATTGCTAAGTGTACAAACAGGGAAGGCAATATGGCTGTAACCAAAAGGATATGCCGAATGTCCTCTCATCGGCTCCCATAAGCAGATCCTCACTATCAACTGCGATGTTTATTACAGAACACAACCCAAATCGGTGATGTTTTTCAAACCTTTCGTTGGCGGGAGCGCTATTGATAATCGGATAGTGCCAGACACGTGTGCTTTACTTGGTTGAGAGAGACTTGGGGGGAAGGGGGGGGTGCAGCACCTGCAGTCTGTTCTCGAATTTGATTGGCTGTAAGACTCAGATATCAGTATCTTAGAACTGAGGAGAATCGAGACACCTAGCAGGTGTGCGTGTGGATACACCATACTTTTTTTGGATGCTATACACATACAAAAGATAATCGAAAATGTGTGTGTGTTGGAGTGTAAAGTTACTGCAGTCAGCGTTCCGACATGTGCAAAGAAAATCACCATGGCTGGTCATAAGGGAGGTATAGATTTGATATGGAAAACTGTAATTTCAGTGCATTGACAGCTGTAAGGAGGGGGGGGGGGAGTGAAAGATTTTAAGCAGAAAATTATGTCCAGTGATATGAAGGATATAGATTTATGTGAGAAATTGATGTTTCCAGAGACACAGTCAGAGGAGGAGGTATTTCTGATACTTTGCTCATTGTCGAATGTCACCAGATGGGCACTATTATCGTAATATGTAATTGAAATTACACTGATAAATTTGTGGCTGGTTTTCTAGGACGACTCTGCCTTGAGTCCGGGTATGTGATGACGGTAGCCAGTGACCAGAATGAATTGACATTTCTGGCTTAAGGGGCGAGCTGCCACTTAGCTTCACAAACTGGTCAGGTGGGGTATAGGGACGCAGTTGACCTCACCATGTCGCCCTCTAATAGCAAACCAATATTCAGTATGTGTTGGGCAGCCACAGCGATCATGTGTGTTGCGAGCATTCTCCAATTTTTACATGCGTATTTGAGAAGATTCAGTATCGTCATCCGGATGGTCTTCTCTGACTGGCCAAGTCCAGATGCAGAATTGGGGCAATCACTGAGACACACGTCCATGGCAGCATGTGGACATTGGGACATGAGAGCGCATGATGTCCAAGTGACCTGCGAGATGCTGGAAAGACGATGTCAATGAAGCAATGGCGGCCGGAGGTCTTAGTGAAGGAGACTGGAATGACTGTAAACGATGGCGATTGGGATGCGAGGGGCGGCGGCAGCCGTAGAAACCTCACTCATATATATAATTCCTGACTGATCAATTTATGGTTTCGCTGTGGCCGAGCGGTTCTAAGCGCTTCAGTCTGGAACCGCGCGATCGCTACGGTCGCAAGTTCGAATCCTGCCTCGGGCATGGATGTGTGTGATGTCCTTAGGTTAGTTAGGTTTAAGTAGTTCTAGGTTCTAGGAGACTGATGATTCAGATGTTAAGTCCCGTAGTGCTCAGAGCCATTTGAACCAATTTATGGTTTCCTGCAAATTGCTTAAGAACACAGCGCAACTGCACTGAAATTTTAAATTCTCAGCTACTTCCAACATAACATACTTCCTGACAAATGCCCTACCTGTGCCAGTATTTGCCAACAGGGTGCAAGGAAAAAATCCAGAAAGGGAAGAATAGGGTTTGGAAACTGGGCAGTTGCAGGATCGAATCCCAGATTTCCCTGCCTCGTATACCAGCCCTAGTATCCTCCAATAGAATGCAAGCAAAAACTATCCCACACAGAGGGCATCTAGTTAATTAAGTATCCAGTCAATGTGATTGAGTGGGGGGACCTATTTCCAAGACATATTCAGCCCTGCATTTTTGGAAGGTCTGGAGTTTTCCTAGGTATCCACTATTTTATTCAGGACAAGGGATAGGCTAGTGTGGTTTCTGGTGGCACACAACAGATGCTATCTAGTTCTTTTAGAACGCCTTTGTTCCATCCACTTCAGGTTTCCATAGCACCAGAAGCATCAGAACAAAGGGATATACCAACTACTAACACCAGGTCTGAATGAGAGGTTTACGTGTGCTTCCACGTGTTGGTTCACTCACAGACACTCTTGAGAGAGAATGGTGATTGTTTCTTACGTATCAAATATCAAAGGGTTGCCGCCACCTAATGGTTTGTTTGAAAGGGTGTAACCACTTGAGAGGGGTTGGTGCACGTGTCGATCTTCAGTCCTGCCCTGGCTGGTGCTGGTGGCACATAATGTGGTCACTGGTGAAGCAGCCAGTGTGTTTGCCCCTGAAGACGCAATGTCCCGGCGAGTGCAGCCCACGGCACATCTGCCCTGCGGTCGATGCGAAGACGCGATCGGAATATTTCCAACAACCTAATTACGTGTGGTGAGTTATGTTGATGTCGATTTCGTCATGATATTCCTTGCTTGACTGGAAAGAAACGTCTGCCTTGTGATCGGTGCAAAGATTGTGATCGGTGCCAAGATGCGACTGGAAGATTTTTAGCAATGTAATTACGAGTGGTGAGTTACGTTTATAAGGATTTCGTCATGGTACTGCTTGCTTGAAAGGAAAAAAAGATCTATTTCAGTTTTTAATTACTTCTTTTCGATGTATTTTACAAGACCTGTATCGTCCAAAACAACAGAGAATGATGAGATGTTTCCCTCCAAATAAAGAGACCCAATCCATGCAAATCTAATTTTATAAATAAACAATATATTATTGTACCATCTATGCAATATAGTTGAATTTCCTGCCATGCGATCCTTCCAGTCCACTCGCTCAGCGGTTTTTCTGAGATTTTTTTCTGGGAGGGGTGAGGAGGTAGTTGGTGAGGGGAGGGACATCCTCTGGTGGTAGCATTGTGGATTCCTGCACATCTAGGTGAGCACACACGTGAACATGTTCAAAGAAGACAATACCTCCAATCTGAAGCAGTGTAATTATGCAATTAGGACATGTACCCGCTGGACAGGATAATACTTGCACCTTACACACCAACAGTTGTAAGAGGTATGCGCTGTCTGCAATATGAGAATCGCTGACCAGAGAGCAGTGTTGACTGCAGTACGAACTGTGTAACTGTAGCAGTTAGTTGTTGCTAGTCGCTAGTCTGAGGTCGTCTGCGCTTGTCTGCAGTCTACTCTGGTCGGGAATCTGGAGATGGAGTATTATTGTATAAGGTAAAGAAGCAGCGTCGCGCATATCTAGTAATGTATCTGAACTCATCGAAATGTTTTAAAAATGTCCTAATAATACTTTTGGTAATATAAAGTAATTTTTTTTTAAAAAGCATTCATTTAAAAAAAAATCAGTTGCTTCCCTTCACAAATCACAAATGTATAGGCCAGCATTGCACGGAGCTGCATTAAGTAAGAGCAGATATATTCGTCGTTTTTATTGAGGTAAGAATTTTTGCTTTTTATTCAGAATGATCTTACGGGGCCACGACGCAGCACTGCTGTCGTCCAAATTTTACCAGGTTACTGAATTTATTTTTTTATTATGAGGCTTAGGAATTTTTCTGTTTTGTGCTTACATTAAATGAGAAAAGAATTTTGTGGGTACATTAAATGGGAACCAGTTTTGTTCTGAGGTCACACAAAAATGAGAATCGCTATCCATAATAATTATTTTTAATTTCAATTTTTAAATTTTGTGGGGAGGTTACACTTGGCGACCCTGCCAGGATCGTATTTCTTTGTGAATTTCTGAGAAGTAGTCATATATCTGCTCTTATTTACTTAAATGTAGTTTGCATCTGGCACAACGCATTTACTAATTTGTCACTTTTTCTTTCACAGATCATCGGCAATTTATTGCTCTTTGTTGTACTTGTGTTTGTTCCATTTTTGCTTTGTCTTTGTTTCAATTTTTGTGCTTAATTTTCATTTGTGGAAAATGCCACGAAAAACTGTTAACAGTACATTGCGATGTGTAATGAGTGATATAGACGACTCGAATAATTTGACCGATAATACTTGCAACACTCCTCCATTTACAGACAATCAGTGCGTACCGATCACTAGCAATGATTTTAATGCTAATGATGAGCAAACAAATTCAACTATGTCCACCATAAATGTAACAACTGATGACGCGGCATGTTCTGATACAATGAACGCTGCTCAGTTTGACACATCCGGTTTGCAAAATTTGAATAGTGAACAGATAAATTTTTTTCACGAAGATGAACAATGTAGTCAAAATACGTCAGATTTATTTGATTCCGAGATAGTGACCAACAGTGCACATTCGATTGGCAAACCTTTTTGTGAATTGCAGAATGACCAAATGGTTACAGAAAATGTGACAAATGCACATACACCATTACACAGCATAGAAAATAGAGTCGCTAATTTTGGCTTGGATCAAGTTATGGTATTATTACTAAAAAATAATGAAAATGTCAAACAAATTAATGAAAGTCTTAAACAGTCGAATGATAAGCGTGACAACAATCACAAACAACTTAGTGAAAATCTCAAACAACAAATTAATGAAATTAATGAAAAACTAGACAACAATTCCAAACAGCTTAGTGAGCAGATTACAGCCGTTGCCGCGTAATTTCGTGATACTAAAGAACAATTACGCGAGGAAATTAAGGCTTGTGCTAGGAACAATAGTGAAGAAATTAGATCTGTGGCTCAAGAATTAAGTAATACACATGCAGCCACAACTAAAGTACTTAGAGACGAAATTAGTACAGTCGCTAAACAATGCTCTGAAAACGCAACACAGTTACGCGACGAGTTTAAATTAATGTCAGCAGAACTTTCACGCACACTGGATGCAAAAGTAGACGCGAAATTTGACCAACAGAACAGCCAAATTGATGAACGCTTTAATCACCACCTACAAAACAGTGAAACGCGTTACCGTAAATTTATACAGGAACAGAATAAAGCAAAGCGACAAGTCATGGAAACAATTACTGCACAGGGACAGGAAGATAAACGTAAATTGTTTACGAAAGCAAAGACATACGTAGACAACAATATTGCTACAGTATCAGACGAAATTAATACTATCAAACAGTTGAACACCGAATTGCATGATGAAATCTCCGATCTTAAAGCAAAAACAGATACACACACAATAGACTTTCAGACAGTGACCGACAGACTTGAACAATTAGAAGTAATTTAGTATCCCGATGCCATCAAAGCAGACGTTAAAAAGTTGAACAAAACCACACGTAAAATACAAGAACAAATTAATGCTTGCGAGACTAAAAACGATGATCAGGTAAAAATACTGACTGAAAAATATGATGTATTGGCCAGTCATATTGATGTTATCGAAAGTAATAATGACACCAAATCAGACTATACTTCACCAGTTTCGTTTAATCAAACACCCGAATTTCAAAATTTACAGCAGACAATCAGTGAGATAGATTCGTCCAATAATACATTACGTAGAAAATTGTCATCCTTACAGCACGAAGTGACGGAAATGAAAAATATTTCAGCCTTTAACACATCACAGCAGACGCCCCTTTGCGAACATTTATCAGACTCACACCACCAGTATAACTTAAGTAATTTACAGAGATTACGTGACTTAGACTCCGAACAGTCACAGACAAACAGATTGCTACGCAATCCTGAACCTGCTAAAACATACCGAGACGACAACGTTGATTATAAGCATTTTCTATCCGTGGGAAAATTTAAAGTATTTAAAAATGACAGAGCACAGGTACACGCTTTGAACTGGATACGACAATTTGCTTTTGTATTTTCACCAGCTTGGCCAGTAATGCAGAACAAGCATTGGACTGGATACAACAATTTGTTTTTGATTTTTCACTGGCATTGCCTGTAACGCAGAAACTAAAATTTATTTGCAGCGCGTAATAGACCTCAGGGGATTCATTATGCTTCGATGAATATGTGCCGTAGCGTGCACAGGGCCCCGAGCCGTAGTAGTGCGGTCTCCTCTTTTCTGCACTGCTGCCTTCTCTTCTACTATCCTTTATTTCTGTCAAAATAGCTCTTTAACTATCGATCTATCTAGGATTAAGAATGAGTAAAGAAATCTGATATGACGAGTTTTACCGAAAGTGACAGTTTTCATTAGACACTCCAGAACTATCACCGTAACTTTAATAACAGGCAAAATTTTAATTATCAGTATCGTCAAAATTATCAGTAACAGGAACCACACTTTGGTAACAATAGAGGTTTTTGCCAACAACAGCATCAAAGCCAGCCGGTTAGCATACCTAACCAACAATGTTATGTACAAGGTCAACCAAGCTTTAATGTTTCGCCGCCTACACGTATAGCGTCGGCCACATCAAATAGTAGCGCACAGCAACAAGGAAATTACTACGTACAGAAAACACATCATTTCAACTCGTATCGCAACGCGCCGTATAGCAATGATTATCATGACAGACGTAAAAATAACGAGCACAATTTTCAGCGTACATTTAATAACAGTCGGTCTTACTAACAGCAGAATCATCCGCAACAACAAATTATCATGAATGAACCAGACAGTAGATATCATCCCGAACGTAATACGTCAGGAAGAAATAACAGAACAGTACAAACAGTGGAAATGCCACAGCATCCTCCCGCAAATGATAGCACGTCAGATAGAATTTAACTAGATACAGTACAGGTTGCATCTTCCAATAACGTAAGCACTACTTTTGACACGCAGAATGTTGTTCACGAAAATGTTATTAGTCTTGACAACATACGATACATACTTTTGCATTAAAAGGCAGAATCACAACGTATGTGGACGACATTCTTGTTGCAGAGGCTGGCTGGTCGGAACACACTCTGATTCTTGAGCAACTGTTGCGAGCTTTTCGTGCGCAAGGACTCACAGTTAATCTCAGTAGGTCGCGCTTTGGCGAGGCTTCTATAAAATTTCTTGGACATGTGATTTCAGCGGAAGGCATTGCGCCTGACCCGGAAAAACTTAAAGCTTTACGTGACATTACTGTTCCTACGACGAAGAAACAACTACGCAGCTTTTTGGGTTTAATTAACTTTTTTCGTAAATTTATTCATTACTCTGCTTTAGACACCCCTAGATTATGTCAATTGACGGGTAAAACCACTATTTGGTCCTGGGATAGCCAAGCACATTCTGAATTTATGAACCTGAAAGAAGCTTTGTTGAATGCACCACTTTTATCACATCCATATCTTACTAGAAATTTTTCCATTGCCACCGACAGTTCTAACACCGCTTTAGGCGTACACATTTTTCAGGAAATTGAGGAAGATGGCAATACAGTAATTAAAAACATCGCCTTTGCAAGTCGCATTCTGTCACCTGCTGAACGCAATTATTCTGTTACAGAACTTGAAACATTATGTGTTGTTTGGGCATTTACGAGATTACGGCATTTTCTTTATGGAAGACACACTACCGTTTACACAGATCATAGAGCTATACAGTTTTTACTTTCCGCTAAATTTACACACGACAGATTAAGCAGATGGAAACTTTATTTACAGGAATTTAATTTTACAATTGTTCACATTCCCGGCACGCAAAATATTGTAGCAGACGCACTATCCCGTTCTCTCAGCAACAATCAGCAATCGCAACCAACTTCTGCAAAGCAAATTTCAGCATCATGTACATTCAAAAAGTTGTATTTGAAAATTTCATTTCGTCGTCATTACAAGACATAACACAAGAGCAGAGTAAAGACAACGTATGGGAAGAAATTAAACACCTTTGGCAAGATAGGAATAATGTTACCATCAGAAACCATTACATTGTACGGCATAATATTCTGTTTCGCCGCTCTCACCCTGACAGCGACAATTGGTTATTATGTATTCCTGACGAGCTTGTTAACAAATTAATTTGGTATACTCATTTAAGTTACGCACATTACGGAGCCAGAAACTGTTTTCTTATACTGAGACAGAACTGTTATTTTATCAACATGGAGAAACGTATTCGACAAGTTTTAGCGTCATGTAAAATCTGCCAGAAAGCTAAGTCAGATACGACTTCACATATTCCTCCGTTACATCCCATTGTACCTGTTAAATTGAGACACATGGCTGCTGTAGATATTTTTGGTCCGATTCCCAGAACTAATAGAGGTTTTTGCTACATCTTTGTCGCTGTTGAACTGACTTCAAAATTTGTTACCTTCACTCTGTTACGCAAAGCTACTGCTAAAACTGTGTCGAAATCATTTGTAAAACATTTTCTATTCCATGTAGGACATGTATTGAAAGTAATTTCCGACAATGGATCACAGTTTCGATCTGCTATATGGACACGTATGTTACGAGCTAGAAACATTTCTCCGATCTATATATCCAGGTACCATGTTTCTTCGAACCCTTGTGAACGATTAATGAAAGAAATTGGTAAACTGTGTAGAATATACTGCCATAAAAAACATATTGATTGGGACACACACATACTCTCATTCCAGGATGTAATTAATTCCATACCAAATGAATCTACTATGTTATCTCCGACTGTTATACTGAAAAATGTTGAACCACCTAACAAAATTAAAGTATTAGTAACCTTTCCTACATCTCGTCGACTACGACACCATGAAATAATTGACATTGCGATGAACAACATCAAACGTGCCGCAGAACGCCGGAGAAGACAGCAAAAACAGGTTTGTACACGCCTTGACTTTCACATTGGACAGAAGATATTAGTACGCACACATTATTTATCCAACAGAGGAAAGAATAGGTGTAGTAAATTTGAGCTTCTATACGCAGGTCCATATCGAATTCGCAGCATTCCTCACCCCAATGTAGTACACGTCGAAACTTTGAGAACCAGAAAAAGTAAAGGCAATCACCATGTCTCCAATATTAAACCCTTTATTAAATGAATGTACTTTAATGCCATTTCCTGATTTTTATATGACCAATGATGCAATTATATTTATGTGACTACTTACTGATAATTATCGTATTTTTTCTTGGCAAGTGCCCGGCAAGGTATGGTTAGCAGGTCGCTTTTCTTGTCGTTACACATCAGACCGTGAACATTTTCCATTCTTCATGTATGTATGATTGTTTTCCTGTTTTGTTTGTATGCACTATGAAATATTTAAGATATAACAAACACCAGTTGACTTTGACATTTTGCCTAATGATATCTCAACATCGTGACTATTTTACATTTTTTTTTGCTGCTGCATTGTGATACTCTGTGTACATTTTTGCACCTGCACACTGTCTATGTTTTTGACATATTACGTTTTCTGTCATGCTATGCTGTATGCTCAATTATATCACTAGAAACCAGTTTTTATTTAATGGGTATATGATTTAAATGGAAGACATTAATCATTGTTCATCATTTTCAGAAAGCAATAACGTGTCAAAGAAATAAATTAAACAAACCGCAGTGGATTGCTATGAAATGGAAATTTCACCTTCGGAATGAACGAAAGAAGATGCAATACCTCGTCACGAAGAGTAAATGGATCAGAATTAACAAGCATTAACAAGAATATACTATACACATCGTATGATAGCGGTCTTAACTAATTTTTCTTTCAGAATACGAGGCGATTGATGCAGGCTGTCAGACAGAACTACACATATTAGTTTTAGTGATGAAATATGCTAGAAATAAGGAACTCTATACTATAAATAGTTGTATGATGAAGTGCCTTTTTGCAGATGATAATGAATGGTGATGAATAGTGATGAAGAATATAGTAATATGAATAATGAAATTTTTCTTTACAGATGATGATAATAACGGAGTTATGGTGATATGAATAATGAAGTTTTTGTTTACAGGTGTTGATAGTGATAAACTTTATATGGCCACTAAACGCACCACTTTAAAGTTTTTGTTTGCAGATGAGGATAATGATGAAGTTTATGTATTTATGCTATGTAGTTATTTAAGTATTTGTTGCAGTTCGTTTTGACAGTATGTCTTATGTCGCATGGTATGATGACTGAAGGTTTTGGAAAGGACAGCTAGAGAACATATATATTTAATACACATTTCATTACCTGTTAATTCGAAGTTCACTACTTTTCAGCACAATATGCGTTTCTTCTTTCAGCTTACTAGTCCATTTTGTATTTGTTTTCCGCAGAAGCTATTCATGAAATTAATGTGCTATAAGCAGTTGGTCATTAAACCTGTTCTAGTACTTGCATTTCTTTTACCCATTTGTGTGTGTCATTCATGAATGTGATCACATATACTTTATTTGTTTCATAACTTTGCTACAGCTGACTCATGACGAATGACGTTACCGATCCTCATTTGCAGCAATAAGTCAAGAGTAAATATTGTTATGCCCCAGCAATTAATTATCGATCCCAAGGCAATGCACTGCTAGTATAAATAAAAAAATGTATTAGCAGTCCCAAATAATGCTACCAGTTTAAGAGAATTCTGAGTAATACTGAATGATGTTTTTCTAATCACAGACCTTGAGTAATAGTTACAGTGTGTTACATTTTAAATATGTCATATGTCACTTGAATGATGAGCTCTGAGTAATAGTGAATGATATTTTGTAATAATGCATGCATGCTCTACAGTCTTTAACTCCTGTTTTGAAGGATGACTTCTGATGTTTTGTAACTGGCCAATGAGTGCCAATAATTATTTTAAATATGTCGTATGTCACTTGAATGATGAAAAATGTTTTGTAATATTCAATACTTGCTATATGTTTAGTAACTGGCCAATGAATGCCACTGTTTCTTATATTTGTATTATGTCACTTACATGCTATATATATGAATACTAGTAGCTTGATGCTACACTCTTTAACTCCTGTTTTGAAGGATGACTTCTGATGTTTTGTAACTGGCCAATGTGTGCCAATAATTATTTTTAAATATGTCATATGTCACTTGAATGATGAAAAATGTTTTGTAATATTCAATACTTGCTATATGTTTAGTAACTGGCCAATGAATGCCACTGTTTCTTATATTTGTATTATGTCACTTACATGCTATATATATGAATACTAGTAGATTGATGCTACACTCATTAGCTCTTGTTTTGAAGGATGACTTCTGATGGTTTGTAACTGGCCAATGAGTGCCAATGATTACTATAACTAGCTGAATTATGTAAATAGTATGCCATTAATTAACTATTGTTGAATGATCACTTTTGAATAATGCATAAAATGGTTTGTAACTGGGCAATGAGTGCCAATGTTCACTATAATCAGATGACTTATGAACATTATTCTGTAATACTTCATACATAGTACAGAAATGTTCAGTAACTAGGCGATGAATGCCACCAATTACTCAAATCAGTTGATAGACTAGTGTAATTCTCAATGATGACTGGCATAAGACTTAATGTCCTTCACCTTCTGACCTAATTACCAGGAATTACTGCAATATCCGTTTGTCCTGTCTATCCTCATGATCATGGAGCACTATATTTGGTTTTTGCACAAATTCTACGTTGGTGTACCTTACAAGAACGTAGTGTTGACACGACATGCTGTCCACACCTTGAGCGATGGAGATGTTATTATGGTCCCACTGTTTGGTGTACCTAATGTACTACCAAAATGATAACATTGAATATTAATACATTTCAGTGTCTTGGCTACACAGATTAATTCTTCAGGGAAGAGAACTTCAGATTCTCTCACTTGGTGTTGTGCTTCTGTAGAAAGATATGGACTTTCAGTGCAGCTACGTGCAACCTACTGTGCTACAACCATGATGCAATCCTTCCCTTTCCTATCCTAGTTCTTGTAAAATGGTAAAAAAAATATATTACAGTGCGTGTGCACTTTATGTCATTTGTTAATATGATTTGTACTCATTGCGTATACATTTTGTCATTACCTGATATGTTCTGTACTACAGTGCGTGTGCACTTTATGTCATTCGTTAATATGTTTTGTACTCATTGCGTATACATTTTGCATTACCTGATATGTTCTGTACTATAGTGCATGTGCACTTTATGTCATTTGTTAATATGTTTTGTACTCATTGCGTATACATTTTGTCATTGCTTGATATGTTCTGTACTCAGTGCATGTGCACTATATTTTAATTCATGTTCTGCACTTATATATATGTATATATTCTGTGACTGTAAACTTAGTTAATTAAGAAAAATTTGTTACTCATGGCAAGTCCAATTGACTCACCATCGCTACCAAATTTTTGCCCCCCCAGTGGAGGGTCATGTAAGAGGTATGCGCTGTCTGCGATATGAGAATCGCTGACCAGAGAGCAGTGTTGACTGCAGTACGAACTGTGTAACTGTAGCAGTTGGTTGTTGCTAGTCGCTAGTCTGAGGTGGTCTGCGTTTGTCTGCAGTCTACTCTGGTCGGGAATCTGGAGATGGAGTATTATTGTATAAGGTAAAGAAGCAGTGTCGCGCATATCTAGTAATGTATCTGAACTGTCATCCAAATGTTTTAAAAATGTCCTAATAATAATTTTGGTAATATAAAGTAATTTTATTTTAAAAAAAGCATTCATTTAAAAAAAAATCAGTTGCTTCCTATCACAAATGTATAGGCCAGCATTGCACGGAGCTGTGTTAAGTAAGAGCAGATATATTCGTCGTTTTTATTGAGGTAAGAATTTTTGCTTTTTATTCAGAATGATCTTACGGGGCCACGACGCAGCACTGCTGCCGTCCAAATTTTACCAGGTTACTGAATTTATTTTTTTATTATGAGGCTTAGGAATTTTTCTGTTTCTTGCTTACATTAAACGAGAATCGAATTTTGTGGGTACATTAAATGGGAACCAGTTTTGTTCTGAGGTCACACAAAAATGAGAATCCCTATCCATAATAATTATTTTTAATTTCAATTTTTAAATTTTGTGGGGAGGTTACACAGTACTGCTCAGACTAAACGATTTTCCCACTAATGTTTTCTGGGGCCGGCCGGTGTGGCCGAGCGGTTCTAGGCGCTACAGTCTGGAACCGCGCGACCACTACGGTCGCAGGTTCGAATCCTGCCTCGGTCACGGATGCGTGTGATGTCCTTAGGTTAGTTAGGTTTAAGTAGTTCTAAGTTCTAGGGGACTGATGACCTCAGAAGTTAAATCCCTTAGTGCTCAGAGCCATTTGAACCATTTTTTTTGTTTTCTCGGTAGGGAGGGGAGATGTGCGGGAGGGGAGGGTTTAGGAATTTCCCATGGGGGGGTGATTAATTCATAAACTTAATTAATTAGTCAATTAGTTTGATATTAAAAGTGTGCATTGGTAGGGGGAGGAGCGAGGGTTGGGGGATTTCGCAGAGGGCTGAGGAGGAGGAGGGGGAGGGGTGGGTCGTTTCTCAAAATAGGCTTACCCCTGAATGTATGGTTGCCCCTGAATATAGGCAACCCACCAGAACCCAATTTGCCCAACCACTAACTTTAACGTTCAGGGAATGTTCTCATGAGATTCCCCAAGTGATATCGTTCTGGAAGGCACAATAGATCAATACAAATAGGCATCTGTTCTTGGATATCATGTCCACCCCTATAGATAGTTTGTTTTTCCTCGCTACAAAGGCATCTGCCAGCAGAACAATGGACTGCATCACACAGCTCTCATTGTACATGTGTGGTTTGAAGTGTACCAGGATGGATTTTCCGAACTCTACTGATCGCCAGACTCCCCGGATTTAAACCGAGAAATCTAGCGCAGTTGGTCATGGTACTGGAGCTAATAGGGCCTTAGATCCCTGTCCGTCTCTTCGAGAACCACTTGATTCTCCTCCTGCTTGTCTCGCAGTGGCCTGCGCTGCAAAAGGTGATTATTCAGGCTTTTGACAGGTGGTCACATTAGTGTGATTAGACAGTGTATCTTTGGTCTAGAAGCAGCTTTCTAAAACATCTGTCAATCCACGATGGGTCTTTCGCATCTCTCACAAATTTGTTCGACTCTACCTGTCGAACATGTATTGTACTATATGTATTCGTGAATTTTGTCCATTCATACCTAACAATTTCATATTTTCAGACTCAGAGATGAATGGTCGACTTTGATAGCTTATATAATCTGTGGCACTTGCTAAATAGAAATATCTTCGTGCCTTCCTTACAATTGTTTCTGAAGAAATTTTAGTGCTTTTTTTGACTAATGTCTCTGAATGCTGTGTTTTTGGGTAACCTTTTCTCTGTTGACTTTGAACTGCATCACACTTTTGTTGTTGTTGCGAAGGTCATTGCCGGAAATTGCTTGGAGTCAGTTGAAGTCGATGTGTGAACTGTAGGCTCGATGTATGTATTCCAGTCAAGGGGTCAGACGTCGTAATCTTCCTGGGAGTAGTTAGGAAACAAGTGGTCAGATATAGGAATCTTCCTGGGAGCAGTTAGGAAACAGCAGGGCTCGTAATGGCTGTATTAGTGGGAAGTTTAACTCTGTCTCGCGAGTCGAAGCGTGACTGATACGGTACTGTAGCAATGAGGAAAATTCGTTCAGGTCCGCCAGTAAACGTTTCCGTGTAACTCTGCGAAGCAATGCATTGCCTAATTTGTCTCGTGCACCTCTCATTGTCAATAGCCAATTCTAGCTGCGTCCAGGATTGGGACTTAGTACTACGCACCGGTAGCTTCGCGAACGAACGAGAGCAGCGTTCAAAGCTTGCGTGCAAAATCTGTACCCTAAGCACTGGATGCCCAACTACTTCTGCAAAGGAACACTTTAGTTCCAATAAAATTTTGCAGTATGAAAGAACATGAATATAACTTGGAAGACGACACCGCAATTTATTGAAATCAATACCATTCGATGTAACTTGCCCTCCATACCCAAGCGAGTTGCCAGCTCTCCTCATGTGCACCTGAACACACGCTCAACATTGCTGGTGTAATTGTACTCACCACTGCAGAAATGCGTCCACGCAGATGCTGCAAATCTCTAATATTCACCTGTACTCATGTCTCTTGATGAGCCACACGCAAAGAAGTCCAAGAATGTTAGACGAGGCGAACGTGCTGCACAGAACCGAGATGAGCCTCGTCCAGCCCAGTGTCTTGGGAACGCCTCGTTGAGGTAATCACGCAGTGTGCGGCGCCGTCGTGTTGGAACACCACCGAATCCAGAACATTGTCGGCAAACATTCAGGTGGGATGTTGCCGTGACTGTTGCTTCCCCTTAACCTTTCGAGTCCCAGTAGCACAAAAAAATTAATTTTAAAAGTTTTCACAAAATGAACCTTTATCATCATAGTAGTCAACAAATACAAGAAGAAATTGTCAAAAAGAAACAATTAATGAAGCACCTACATAGGAAAGGTCGTAACTGGCAAAAATTCCAATTTTGAGATTTTGTATCGAGTAGATAGTATGTGGCCACGCCAAATGCACAGAGAAGGTAGTAGGCCTACATAAAATCGAAGTTAACTGAAAACGTAGTCGTTAGGTAGCGTAAGTTGCACATACAGAGGTGAGAGATGTTGGTAGTATCTCCTTTTATTGTGTCTCGACAACAGTGTGTCTAGACATGTTGGTAACAAGCAGTAGTGTTTTTGTGACACGGATCTACACTCCTGGAAATGGAAAAAAGAACACATTGACACCGGTGTGTCAGACCCACCATACTTGCTCCGGACACTGCGAGAGGGCTGAACAAGCAATGATCACACGCACGGCACAGCGGACACACCAGGAACCGCGGTGTTGGCCGTCGAATGGCGCTAGCTGCGCGGCATTTGTGCACCGCCGCCGTCAGTGTCAGCCAGTTTGCCGTGGCATACGGAGCTCCATCGCAGTCTTTAACACTGGTAGCATGCCGCGACAGCGTGGACGTGAACCGTATGTGCAGTTGACGGGCTTTGAGCGGAGGCGTATAGTGGGCATGCGGGAGGCCAGGTGGACGTACCGCCGAATTGCTCAACACGTGGGGCGTGAGGTCTCCACAGTACATCGATGTTGTCGCCAGTGGTCGGCGGAAGGTGCACGTGCCCGTCGACCTGGGACCGGACCGCAGCGACGCACGGATGCACGCCAAGACCGTAGGATCCTACGCAGTGCCGTAGGGGACCGCACCGCCACTTCCCAGCAAATTAGGGACACTGTTGCTCCTGGGGTATCGGCGAGGACCATTCGCAACCGTCTCCATGAAGCTGGGCTACGGTCCCGCACACCGTTAGGCCGTCTTCCGCTCACGCCCCAACATCGTGCAGCCCGCCTCCAGTGGTGTCGCGACAGGCGTGAATGGAGGGACGAATGGAGACGTGTCGTCTTCAGCGATGAGAATCGCTTCTGCCTTGGTGCCAATGATGGTCGTATGCGTGTTTGGCGCCGTGCAGGTGAGCGCCACAATCAGGACTGCATACGACCGAGGCACACAGGGCCAACACCCGGCATCATGGTGTGGGGAGCGATCTCCTACACTGGCCGTACACCACTGGTGATCGTCGAGGGGACACTGAATAGTGCACGGTACATCCAAACCGTCATCGAACCCATCGTTCTACCATTCCTAGACCGGCAAGGGAACTTGCTGTTCCAACAGGACAATGCACGTCCTCATGTATCTCGTGCCACCCAACGTGCTCTAGAAGGTGTAAGTCAACTACCCTGGCCAGCAAGATCTCCGGATCTGTCCCCCATTGAGCACGTTTGGGACTGGATGAAGCGTCGTCTCACGCGGTCTGCACGCCCAGCACGAACGCTGGTCCATTTGAGGCGCCAGGTGGAAATGGCATGGCAAGCCGTTCCACAGGACTACATCCAGCATCTCTACGATCGTCTCCATGGGAGAATAGCAGCCTGCATTGCTGCGAAAGGTGGATATACACTGTACTAGTGCCGACATTGTGCATGCTCTGTTGCCTGTGTCTATGTGCCTGTGGTTCTGTCAGTGTGATCATGTGATGTATCTGACCCCAGGAATGTGTCAATAAAGTTTCCCCTTCCTGGGACAATGAATTCACGGTGTTCTTATTTCAATTTCCAGGAGTGTATGTTTATAAATCAGTACGCTGCCAAAACCTCCTCCATTTACAACAGTAAGTCCAAATTTGTAGTTTCAGGAGATTCCTTCATGCCCTGTGATAAGTAATTCGCCGTCATTGAGAAAAGAAAAAACTGGCCAAGTAAGAGTAGCTCTCTCGCATTGAGGGTTCCGTACAAAGTTAATTAGACAGTTCATCCATTCCGGGAATCGAGAATGACGAACATTTTTGCCTGTTATCAACTTCGATACTGGCAAGATATCGGTCCCAGGGATAGCAAGACTTTCGGGAATGTTTTAATTTCGATAATATAAATGTGGCATAAAGTCATGCAGGAGGCAGGCGACCAATATTATAATAATCAGAAGTTGTGCATTCAGGGGGACTGGATCGCAATGGCAAAAATCAAACATCAGGCAAGGAATGACTGCATTGCTCATAAGACGTGTTTCGGAGTAGTCTGCGAATGTTTGTTCCACAGAAAACTTGAAACGCCTTATCTACGTGCAATAATCGCTTCTGGATATCTGATGGCAGCTAAATTCCGAAACGCGTCATATGAGCAATAAAGTCATTCCTTGACTGATGTTGATTTTTACTACCGCGACCTAGTCAGCCTGAATCCAGAACTACTGACAGTTTTAATTTCAAGTTTGACATCCCATAACAAATTACAAACGAATTTTTATTTCTGTTTGGGAATTACAAATTAATAATTTTCAGACTTTTTCCCTTTACTTGTGCTGTGAAACCTTGCCTCTTGTCAAATTTCATGATTCTATAAGTAGACCAACGAGAAGTACCCTATAGGTTTTGATGAGTGAGTTTGCAAGTATTAAAATTAGACGACGTAATCTTTTGAGTGCGTTGAGGTAGAAGCTTCAATGGTATACACCGCCAGAGTACTATAGGCCTCAGAATTTGACACAAATTTCAACTTGAAACATCTACCCGTTCGTGAGAAAAAGGGTTTTTAACACTCGGTCAGACAGACAGACTGAGAACAAGTGACCTTGTAAGGGTTCCATTCTTATCCGCTGAGGTACGGAACTCTAAAAGAGACAGAAGACAACGATTTCAGAAGAGGTGCCAGAAATATTCGAAATGCAAAAGATGTAAGGCCTAATAATGTAATAATGATGAAGAATGAGGACTTCTTTGACTTTTTGTAGAATGTGACAATTTTTTGATCACAACTCCTTTAAAAATCAATTCCCTCAGCTGGATTAGACTGCCAAGAAATGATTTTCCTGTCATACAAACAAGACAGCCATTGAATGACACTGAAATGTGGACGGAGCACAGAATTTTTACCTTGATGAGAAATATAAGGCATTTTACCGAAAAATCTATGCATAAAATACAAATAACAGTAATTCTGATTTTGGATAAGGAGTGATTTTGTATGTTTTAAATACAGAAAGTGAGATTTCATAGACCACAACATGTCAATGTTTTCAAATTTATTTGTAACACAAAGTATGAGTGTATGCCTTCCATTCCGGGCAGTCTTGTAATAATGTTAGTGAAAACGAATTCATAAATTTGCTTTTCGTTTCCCTGAAAAGTTTTCTGTTTGTCAGTTACTGCCTTTTCCGTATCAATGCCTTAAATTGTTTTAAGAAGGTTGTTTCACTCTAAAATATAATTTCAAGATTTTTCACAAAAGCATAGTAAGCAACGAATACAAGTAGTAATTGGCAAAGAATGAACAATCAGTTGTTTTAAAGAAGTGCTTTCACTTTGGAACTACTGGCACATACAGTTTTCAACCAAACTTCATTTCATGAGATATATCTGAAAGCAATTTCGTATTTTTGCACCCACAGTCCTACATCTCGAAACTTCAGTGAACTCATAATGCCTAAACATACTATAATCCTAAATAACAAGCAAAAATCGGCGTAAAATTTAGTAAATTGCTATCAAAAGTGCATTTTGACCCTGTGCTTTCACTTCGAAATTGTTCGTAAAAGCAGTAGTACAAACTCAAATATACTTTACAATAACTTTCGATAAACTTACTTTCACTGTCAATAATCTCCTCAATATGATGACTCAAAAAAATAAAAATAAAAAGGCCACAATCCTATCAATCACATGCACAATCTCCATACAGACTGTTTCTTTGAACGATGTAAGTGACTGCTGCAATGTACTATATTCGTGGAAGAACCTTAGCGTACCACTAGATGTGTCTGTCTTGCAATAGCATCGATGATTTCATGCGAAAGGCAGCAGTGATACTTCAGGAAAAAATTAATAAAGCGGTGGATTCAGAAAGAAACCACTACTATTCAAAGGGGTAAAAGAATTGAGCGTAAATGCGCTGTTGTATAATGCCCAGGCACACCTTTGGAGTGCCCGCCCGCGGTAGCTGAGTGGTCTAATCCATGGGGCGCACTCCCGGATTGTGATGAACGGACATCAGACTGAACCATCACCTTGGACGGTCGGTGCGACAGGGATGTCCTTTATCAGGAGTCATATTCGCGGCGGCCCTCGGACCTACACTGCACGGCTTTCGCCAACGATTGGAAGGCATCAGCATTCGAGACGTGACCTTCCGATGTGCTGCCTTCGCAGACGACGTGGTGCGCTTGGTGCGGTCGAGCGACGATATCCAAGCGAAGGTTCAGTGATTGTACCGCTACGGCGCGGTATCGGTCAGAGTCGGCAACATGCGCAACACGACGTACATGGATGTCGGGAGAGGCCTTCTACACCCGACAGCGGTCCACTTCCGAAAGGTTCCCTCACTGAAAGCACTTGGGGCGCAGTTCTCCAGTACAGGCCGAACTGCGACAGCTACATATCGCCGGCTACTACAAAGGACACGGGCGCTGCTCTGTGATAGGAGATTCCATAATATGGATACGATTCTCCGAACGCGTTTCGTCAACACTTACCTAGCGTCCAAACTTAATTATTTTGCGCGCATTTTACCTCTAACAGCCGCCATGGCCCGCACTTTCCAGGCGGCGTACGGACAATTTGTGAGTGCAGGCCATATATTCAAAGTTCGCTACACTACATTAACGAGGCCTCCACTGGCAGGGGTCCTGGGGTTGACTCACGTCTACAAACGCGCACGGGCATTGTACCTATGGACGATGAGGCTCGCATGGACCGCGACCAACAGTTTGACGGTTCCATCCATCTCACCGACGACCCTTTGTGTCCGCACTGTGCCGTCGTCGATTCGGATGCGCACCGCCTGACATGTGCTGTGACAGGCAGAGGAGGCTAGGGTCTTGTACAACGTATGCTGGCGCTCCTGTTGCGACGACGGCCAGTGTCTGTCACGCCGGACAAACTCCTACACCCACATACCATTTACTTTCCCACTAAAAGAACGAACGCCGTCAACTGGCTGAAGGGCATGGTGCTGTATTTCATTTTGCAAGCCGCTCACGAAAACGTTCTGGACTTGTGGGTCCACTTGACAACGACTCATGAGGCGTTCCGATACCATGCATTGTACCGCACACGACTACCGAACTACACTACTGGCCATTAAAATTGCTACACCAAGAAGAAATGCAGATGATATACGGGTATTCATTGGACAAATATATTATACTAGAACTGACATGTGATTATATTTTCACGCAATTTGGGTGCATAGATACTGAGAAGTCAGTACCCAGAACAACCACCTCTGGCCGTAATAACAGCCTTGATACGCCTGGGCATTTAGTCAAACAGAGCTTGGATGGCGTGTACAGGTACAGCTGCCCATGCAGCTTCAACACGATACCACAGTTCATCAAGAGTAGTGACTGGCGTATTGTGACGAGCCAGTTGCTCGGCCACCATTGACCAGACGTTTTCAATTTGTGAGAGATCTGGAGAATGTGCTGGCCAGGGCAGCAGTCGAACATTTTCTGTATCCAGAAAGGCCCGTACGGGACCTGTAACATGTGGTCGTGCATTATCCTGCTGAAATGTAGGGTTTCGCAGGGATCAAATGAATGGTAGAGCCACGGGTCATAACACATCTGAAATGTAACGTCCACTGTTCAGAGTTCCGTCAATGCGAACAAGGGGTGACCGAGACATGTAACCAATGGCACCCCATACCATCACGTCGGGTGATACGCCAGTATGGCGATGACGAATACACGCTTCCAATGTGCGTTCACCGCGATGTCGCCAAACACGGATGCGACCATCAT
Organism: Schistocerca piceifrons; assembly: GCF_021461385.2. NCBI lineage: Eukaryota > Metazoa > Arthropoda > Insecta > Orthoptera > Acrididae > Schistocerca > Schistocerca piceifrons. The sequence continues at coordinate 343,840,588 of NC_060139.1, forward strand.
GATGCAGATGGTTGTTGTCTTGCAAACGTCCCCATCTGTTTACTCAGGGATCGAGACGTGGCTGCACGGTCTGTTACAGCCATGCGGATAAGATGCCTGTCATTTCGACTGCTAGTGATACGAGGCCGTTGGGATCCAGCACGGCGTTCTGTATTACCCTCCTGAACCCACCGATTTCATATTCATTGTATCTCGACCAAAGCGAGCAGCAATGTCGCGATATGATAAACCGCAATTGCGATAGGCGACAATCCGGCCTTTATCAAAGTCGGAAACGTGATGGTAGGCATTTCTCCTCCTTACACGAGGCATTACAACAACGTTTCACCAGACAACGCCGGTCAACTGCTGTTTGTGTATGAGAAATCGGTTGGAAACTTTCCTCATGTTAGGACGTTGTAGGTGTCGCCACCGGCGCCAACCTTGTGTGAATGCTCTGAAAAGCTAATCATTTGCATATCATAGCATCTTCTTCCTGTCGATTAAATTTCGCGTCTGTAGCGCGTCATCATCGTGGTGTAGCAATTTTAATGGCCAGTAGTGTATTTAGGCGCATTATTTGAGGATCTTCCTGCCCATTGGGGCGTTCCGTGTACTAGAGGGCACACTTAAAAATAATTCACGGCACACGATTGATCCTCAGAGCAAACGGTTTAGAGGGAGTCCCCCTTACATTCATTACGCGAAGACGACTCGGAAGTTTCTGATGGCGGTAGTAGGATCCCGTTATATATATAAGTGAATTTGATCCAATAAAGTGCTCTAGATCCAATCGAACCCCTTTCCTTTCCTTGGCGCTGGGAGGGCGGGAACTGGACATCGAGGCCAGGCCTCGTAAGACGACCCCTGCCCTCTGTGCCTCGACCCTTCTCTCAGGCCCTTATGAAAAAAAATGTGTTCAGCGCGACAGAATGTCAATCCTAAGGGCCCGGGTTCGATTCCCGGCCGGGTCTGAGATATTCTCCGCTCAGGGACTGGGTGTTGTGTTGTCCTTATCATCATCATTTCATCCCCATCTACGCGCAAGTCGCCGAAGTGGCGTCATTTCGAAAGACTTGCACCAGGCGAACGGCCTACCCGACAGGAGGCCCTAGTCACACGACATTTACATTTACCTTTGGAGTGTAAGGTTTCAATTACGAGGCGATGTGAGGTTGTTCATCAGGCTATATCCTGCTGTTGTGGCAACTGACGAGCCCACAAATATGAACAGTAGCCTCATCACTGAACAAACGTTCATTGTTTACTGCCTCATTACGTTGCGGCACACGGCCAAGCATGTCGCATAGACGTCAGGTTAAAGACGATGGAGCAGCTGGATGTGATAATCTCTTTTCTTCAGCATACAGTGCAAGGCCTGCCACTCAGTGGACTTGGGAACTCCGTGTTCCCGGCTGAGACAACCTGCCGACGGTTTTGGACTCTTCTCGATAGCTTGTCGTATGCTCTCCACAGCTTCCTGCGGCGTCGACGGCTGCCCAGAACGTTTCTCGTCAAAAACATTCACAGTTTTAACGTGGTCGACGCTCAGCAGTGGGCTTCCATTTAGTCTCCAACTTACGACGCTGATTCGTTGTACTGCGATAAACATCTTTCATACTACCTCCAACAACAAAACAAAAATGGGCGTTGTCCTAGAAATGGCTAGGGACATCTCGGGCACCCTGTGTACACCCTCTATTTTCGATATACCCCGCAACTGTCATGATAAAGATTGTGGCTCATCTGCAATACACAGAAACACAAGAGACACAGTAGAGAGATGACGATCTGCGACACTTAATGCGACGTCATTAAACTCGGGGATTTCAGAAAAGTAAAACCTGGACTCTGATGAAAAATTACGCAAAAACACAAAGTTCAAATCTAGTTAAACGCTGATTAAATAAATCTAGATGTTTACATTTTCATGTACTCTCATCCTACGCAGATATGGGAGTGATACCACGTGCACGGGATGCTGTAATGATGACTATCTGTGATATCAAATGGTATATAACAGCTTCTGGTGTCTGGTTAAAAACTGATAAGCTATTCAAGTACTTCATTATCGACTCACAGATCGGTAGTCCCACCAATTTGTGTCTATCAGTTCTTTTACATAATTGTTTGTCTGCATAGGTTTCGTTTATAATTCGCCTATCAGTATACCAGATTTTAAGAAAACACTTGTGAATACAATTAAAAAAATTATTTTGAGTGATTACGGTATAACAATGTCATTCTTCCGTCTGTCTGCAGTCGCACAGTGAAACGTTTTTAATGCTAAGCACAATACTTCGTCACGATATTGTTTCTGAAACAATTGTTAACAGATGAAGCACACCTGTTCACTTCGTTCACATTTTTAGAGCCAAACGCTAATTACATGGGTGAAATTCAATATTGTTTTAAGAACATTTACAACTTTTAAATATTTTAGAAAAATCGTAATTTGGCACGATAAACGTGTGTTGCTTTGTTAAAGCTAACAGATTCGCTCAAAAAAATATCATTTTCAGGCACATCGCTTTTTTTAATATCAGAGAATCATCTGAAACTGATAGTTTTAATAAAGTGGTCTACAACTATTCTGCTAAAACATGATTTTTGAGTTTCGCTATTTCACCAAACTACTATTACATTATAACTAGACATTAAATACAGACAGAGGAGGCTGTGAGTTTTCGACTATGGGTTGGTTTGCAGCCTCAGTTCGACAAAACTCGTTTAAAATAACAAATCTCCTGACCTTCTTCACTTCCAGCTTTTACTATCGGTACACTTCCGTCGTTATATCGCTGTCTTCGTGCAGACAGAACCCAACATTCCAACTGCGTATACCATATGGCGTCGTCCCCAACCATGCCTGTTTGGTAATCATCAGTAACCCCTCTCCCAGCCCCCCCCCCCCCCCCCCCCATCCACGCCGCACAGTGTATCATCAAACACTGCATGTGAATAATGTGGGTAATTTGTGCTCCGTTTTACGAAAAGCTAGTTTTTCATCCGTTTCAATGTTCATGAAATCATATCTCATGAAAGGCACCTTCAGTAGTATATTTAGATACCGTCTGCAAAACTTGTTGCGAATGGAGTTAGTGATGAAGAAGTAATAAATTGAAGCATCGTTCTGAAGTTCTTCTGCATGAATGGCGAAAATGTAGTAAGCAATAAACTTTATTGCCTTCATTATTTTGTGGGTGGTGTGGGCCTGTGTCGGCGAGAAAAAATTTCGAAAAGATTTGCAATTATGTGTAAAGCCTGTTGGAGGGCACTAAGTACTCTCATCCTCAAATACGTATTTAATATAATCTGGATAATTTGGGTGCTCTGAGTTACCCTGCCTCAAGTCATATGAGCAGTTTCTAACTTTAATACTTGGCTTATTGTGTTATACCATTAATGTAAATTATATTATTTAATGATATATTATGACAGTATTTTGAATTTTTAACTTCTGTCGGTAATAATATGAAATACTTAAAAATCAAAATTTTGTTTCCCTTGGAAGTAATTAAAAAGACAACCTGCGAGAGATACCGTGAATCGATATTAGCCATTTAGTAATACAGATACCAGTTTGTATCTGCGTCCACGCCAGACTACGTCAATTTCCATACTCTCAGTGATTTTAACTCAACATTAAATTTGACCTTAAAGTGGTAGACATTGTTCTACAAAATTTTTTATATCCAAACACTGAAACAATCCTTCTAACTCTAAGGAGCAACTGCTATATACTCTTAACAAGGGAATGGTCCAATCTTCCATATCGAAACCCACTCTTAAACTTTTCACATACAAGGAATACGCCAAAATAAATGCACTGATAAATTTTAGCTGCTAGCGCGGACTTTAAGCTTTTTAAAAAAAAATTAAATTTACTCCCTTTTGCTGCACAAAGAACTACTTAAAACAGCGGTTTGTACAGCTCTTCCTGCACAGCGCACAAATCGACAAATACGCAGATGCAGTCGTGACAAGAGAACGTAATGTTCCGTAGCGCGAATTTTGAGCACTGAAATGAAATGTCGTGTGACTAGGGCCTCCTGTCGGGTCGCCAAGTGCACGTATTGTGAGCTGATATCACTTCGGTGGCTTGCTCGTCGATGGGGGTGAGACGATGATGATGACAACACCCATTCCCTGAGTGGAGAAAATCTCTGACCCAACTGGGAATCGAACCTGGGCCCCTTTGCATGGCATTCCGTCGCGCTGACCACTCAGCTATTGAGGCAGACATTTTAAGCACTTAAACTATGCCATAAACTGTTCCAGATGTCACTGTAGACAAGTGACTAGCAGAGAAAAGAAAATCAGGGCAGTATATGGCCTGGAGGGGTGGAGGAAAGGGGAGAGGGTGGGAGATAGAGGTGGGAGGGCGTCTCATAAATGATTGATCCGGGTGGGGAAGATGTGGCAAGAATGTAGGATGCACTGAAACTCACAAAAGGGGTGGAGGAAGGAGGAGAGGGTGGGAGGTAGGGATGGGTGGGGGTCTCATAAATCATTGATAAGGGTGGGGGAGGTAAGGCAAGAATGTAGGGTATGCTGAAACTCCCAAAACATACATACTAGCAGAAATTAGGTCTCATCCACAAATATATATTTAATATAATCTGGATAATTTGGGTGCTCTGAGTTACCCTGCCTCAGGACATATGAGCAGTTTCTAACTTTAATACTTGGCTTATTGTGTTATTCCATTAATGTAAATTATATTATTTAATGATTGATTATGACAGTATCTTCAGGATTCCTTACACAGTGTGTAACATTAACTTACTCTGTGATAAATAATGAAACCATAGAAATTAAAAAAACAACGAAATATTACTTTTTACTGAAAACTGCAGCTTAAGGAAGGATATATACAGGATGAAGCGAAATTCGTGCACTCGGACTTCGCAGCCTGACTCCTCTCACGCCAGCGATAAAAAAAATGTCTCTCACAAAATTTCGTCTGGCGAACACATCTGACAGAAAAAGGACGTTAAAGAGTGGCAATCTGGCAACACTGTGACCACATGTATGGTAACTACCTTTGTCAGCACTTGTTAGTCTTGGTGTACAGTTGGTGCAGTGAGTAGAGTTTTGGGTTAGCCTGAGCAGGTAAAGGGTTCGATCCTGGGTTGGGGGTGCATTTTTTGTTTTCTAAGTTATTATGACATTTCATACATATACACCCCTTCTTAGGTCACATGTACCCTAAATTTAGAAAATTTTGTGAAGCTGAATATAACAAATACTTGGTTAGACAAATAAGAAATAGACATTTGAAACAAATGACCTGTCATAGGACAGGATAACTATAAAAACAATATCAATTTCGAGATGCTAAAGATGATAGCACGGTACAATAATGCTGACGATATTCCGTTGCGTCTAACATTGCTGCAGGCATATCAGGTATGGACGATGTGCTTTATTCATTATCACGTTGGGCAATAAACCTGTGTCTTAAATTAAACCTTCAAAAGTCACATGTCATCTTCATATCACACTGGAAGTGGGCCAGTTAACATTTTAGTGAAATAATTTCTTCTTTACTCCTTGATGATATCCAGCTGTTGCTGTGGTCTTCAGTCTGAAGACTGGTTTCATGTAGTTCTCCGCGATTTGTATCCTGTAAAAGCCTTGTCATCTCTGCATAACTACTTCAGCCTGCATTCATTCAAACCTCCTTATTATAATCCAACCTTGGGCTTCACCTACAATTTTTTCCAACATACCTCCCACCATCAGCAAACGGACGATTCCTTGATGCCTTATGATGTGCTCTCACAGTCGACCCCTTCTTTTAATCGTGTTGTACAATTAATGTATTTTATTCTCATTTCTGTGCAGTATCTCTTGGGTTGCTATTCATTCTAACCACGCACAGTCAAGTTATCCCATCAAAATAGTAATAAATCTTGATTAGCATCTAAACTGGGAAGAATAAATTTTCAAAGCATAATGATATTTCTTGCATTCGTATGATTAAAATTTTTAGAAAGTATTCCCACTTGAAACAAAGAAAAGCTATATTTTAGTCCCTTCTTTAGTGGTGTCAAACATTTGCTACTGTTGTGCGGTTCAGGAAGATACTAATATTGTAAACGTCAGACGAAATGAGCTATCCATGAACGCACGCGTAAGATACATGTGTGTAACATTCTGTTGTTTACACACGAATATTTCAGGGCAGAAGTGACTGGATAGGTGACTACATTTCCATACGCTTTCTTTCCTACAGCGGTTTTTTTGGCACGAGTGTCTTCAGTACCTCTCCTCGGAAATCAGGTACCTATCATTAATCGATAACTACAATATTAGATCCGATATGTCCATCGGCTTCACTGACACCACTGAATCATTCACCGTATTCTTCTCCATTTCAACCATATCATTCTGATTCCAAGCACCCTACGACCTCTCGAAGCCGAGCCCCATTCAAGAGGCGTCTAGATCCTCATCTGTGATTATCAACATAGTTTCCTGCTACACATATCCCAGCTGTCTTAATTCTGTTCAACAGCGAACCGGCACTCCTGACTCACTGTTAACACTATTCGTTCCTCGTCCCAATTTCTTTCTTCCTTCCTCTCTCATTTGTTAACTTTGCACTACAGTTTTTTGCACCTCCCCAGACGACCCATCTGCGGTTCCAGATTTGGTTTCTTCTGTTAGTGTGAAGACTGCAATAAAACGGAGGAAGTGAAGCTCCATTAATAGCTGGAAGTGACTAAGATCACGAACTTCGATATTTAAGATTTGTTATCTCGAACTATATCAAGTTACTGTATGGACCTTGTTTCAAAGTCCTATCCTAATTACTGTATCTGGTCTATTTTGCTTCTTTTCTACAGTGTGGCATAGATTGGTATTTTTTCAATTTTTTTGCGTTACTTACCAGGGGGAAATTAAGAAGTAAATTTCAATTTCTTAATAGAGTAAAGCTATGTTTAGAGATGAATAGTGCCTATCTGGATATTAAGTGTTTTCTTATTTTGTTTTTGCACATGATGGTCTGCTATATTCATCGTAGGATTTTATATTGCTATATTATTCATAACACGTATTTTAATTTTTGTAACTCAGTGCAACAATGTTTCCTTACATCTTATATCATTACACTATTTGTATTCTGTAGATCTCAGAGAAAAGGATATATGACATTTCAAAAGTACAATGTGTACATTTTATTTAAGTGCAATACAGTGAAATGATTTTATTTGATCATGGTTGCTATGAAGATTTTGAATAAACAGTTGCAGGCATCATGGAGTCATTTAAAAAACAAAATATAATGAAACGTTATTGTATTTTTGATAGTGCTACTTCTAATTGTAAATTAACACACAATATTAATTTTAAGAGTTTCTGCGAAGATACTCTTCAATGGAGTAGAAGTTGCTTGACAGAAAGTTCATTAATTCAATCTTAAATGTAGCTGCATCATGCACCCTATGTGATCAAAATTATCTGGACACCTGGCTGAAAATGACTTACAAGTTCGTGGCGCCCTCCATCTGTAATGCTGAAATTCAATATGGTGTTGGCCCACCCTTAGCCTTGATGACAGCTTCCACTCTCGCAGGCATAGTTCAGTCAGGTGCTGGAAGGTTTCTTGGGGAATGGGAGTGTTGTACTGAGGAGAGGTATCGATGTCGGTCGGTGAGGCCTGGCACGAAGTCGATATTCCAAAGCATCCCAAAGGTGTTTTGTAGGATTCAGGTCAGGACTCTGTGCAGGCCAGGCCATTACAGGGATGTTATTGTCGTGTAACCAATCCGGCACAGGCCGTGCATTATGAACAGGTGCTCGATCGTGATGAAAGATGCAGTCGCCATCCCCGCATTGCTCTTCAACAGTGGGAAGCAAGAAGGTGCTGTGATACTGCCACGCAAAACAACAAGGGGTGCAAGCTCCCTCCATGAAAAACACGACCACACCATAACATCACTGCCTCCGAATTTTACTGTTGGCACTGCACACGCTGGCAGATGACGTTCACCGTGCATTCGCCATACCCGCACCCTGCCACCAAATCGCCACATTGTGTACCGTCATTCGTCACTCCACACAACGTTTTCCCACTGTTCAATCGTCCAATGTTTACGCTCCTTGCACCATGCGAGGCGTCGTTTAGCATTTGCCAGCGTGATGTGTGGCTTATGAGCAGCCGCTCGATCATAAAATCCAAGTTTTCTCACCTCCCTCCTAACTGTCATAGTACTTGCAGTGGATCCTTATACGGTTTGGAATTCCTGTGCGATGGTCTGGATAGATGTCTGCCTATTACACATTACGACTCTCTTCAACTGCCGGTGGTCTCTGTCAGTCAACAGACGAGGTTCACTATCACATCAGAAACAGTGGACCTAGTGATGTTTAGAAGTGTGGAAATCTGGCGTACAGATGTATGGCACAAGTGACACCCAATCACATGACCACGTTCGAAATCCGTGAGTTTCGCGGAGCCCCACATTCTGCCCTCTCACGATGTCTAATAACTACTGAGGTCGCTGATATGGAGTACTCGGCAGTAGGTAGCAGCACAATGCACCTAATACAAAAAACCTCTGTTTTGGGGGGTTGATCACATAGTGTATTAGACATTTGATATTGCCTGGCAGTTTGTTGAATACACGTTTGCCCGTTATTTGGTTCCGTTCTATATTAATTATTCTTTTGACTGTTTTAGAAGTTGTTTCTGAGGCGAGTGTTATACAGTAGAACCTTAATTATCTGAGCTTCGATTAACCGACTCCTCGGATTATCCAACCATGGGTCCAATCATCTATCTGCGCTCCATGGTGAACAGTGTGCCAGCGTTGTCGATCGATTTTCCTTCTGTCACAGTTGGTGTCGTCTCAGTGACTCTCCTAACACATGCTCAGTTGAAGCTTCAGAGTGCAGTTGAAACTGCAGAGTGAAAATCTCACTCTGGAAACATGCTCAGTTGACAGACGACTATATTGCTAGACTGTTTGCTTTACTGTACTCTCTATTCTGTTCCTCTATCTGTGCGCTTTTATGTATATTACTGAGTTCCCATTAATTTAAAAGTTGCTATGTATTTCATACAGTTTTTTAAGTTGTGGTACTTTGAAAGACTAAAAATGGCTACAAATAAGAAAAGGAAACGTGTTTTGTGCATAATCGAGCAGAAAGTAAGTGTTCTGCAAAGACTTGACAAAGGTGAGTCAGTTACGAAGTTAACGTCTGAATGTGTGTTAGAGTGACAACCATTAAAGACAGGAAAAAGAACCGAACAGATCTTGTTGTTTCTCGTTAACAATATATGGCGAAAATTAGAAAATCAGCGGAAAAACCTGAACTTGAGCTCTTGGATGACGCTATATGGCTTTGGTTTCGTCAGGAAAGACTTATGGGATTCGGGGGGGGGGGGGGGGGGTGAGGGCTGAGGGAGGAGGGACAGTGAAGGAGACAGATTCCAAGCAAGTGATGGATAACTTCACCGGTGGAAAAATCGTCACCAAGTTAAGCAACTCGCTATTTCGGGTGACAAACTTTCGGCTGACGATGACGCAAGCAGGGAGCTTGTTGAAATTTTTTAAAGAAAAAGACAGTCTCCAAAAATAAACTGGTAGATGATCTGGTTCTTGAACTTTCTCTGGCGTAGTGAATATTCTGTGATGTTCCAGGATTGCAGGCGGATCATGTTGACTTCTTGCCACAACATTTCGGCTGGCAACCGTTCAGCCATTTTCAGGTGAGTGTCCGCCAATGGGGACTGCTAGTTTTGTTTTTTCTCCTTGATTGGTTTTCAATTCTCCCTGGAGGGGGCGGGATGGCAGCAGCTTAGTACGCCGCTCTTCAGTCTACAGAACTTGAATAACACAATAAGAAGATAAGAATAATAAAAGCACTCCATCTTCAGGCCACAAGTGACCAATCGGGGCCAACCGACCACCGCGTCATCCTCAGCTGAGGATGCGGATAGGAGAGGCGTGTGGTCAGCACACTGCTCTCCCGGTCGTTATGATGGTTTCTTTTACTGGAGCCGCTACTATTCGGTCGAGTAGCTCCTCAACTGGCATCATGAGGCTGAGTGCACCCCGAAAAACGGCAACAGCGCATGGCGACCTGGATGGTCACCCATCCAAGTGCCGGCCACACCCGACAGCGCTTAACTTCGGTGATCTGTTGGGAACCAGTGTATCCACTGCAGCAAGGCCATTGCCCAAGAATATTAACAGCAGGCGATAAAAATGGTGACTTTTAAATTTTAAAAATGGCGGAAATTTGTGGAAGTTAAAATACAAAATAAGAGTTGGCGATGATAATTTAAAAACACAAGAAGCAGACAGGTACAAAAGCAGACAGACAATTAAAAAACATGGCAACAGTCTGGTTTCTGTTTGCAAGAGATAAAAAATCACACCTAGCGACATTATGGTTTCTGTTCACTACATTTCGGAAAAGACGCACAACATTTAACACTCACGCAAAAGCACTGCACTAAAAAATTGGCACCGAGATGACACACCACAGCCTAGGACACAGGGGGGGCTCACCAATGGAGGTAGAAGGTGCGGGAATTGGTGTTATGGACGGTGACGTAAGAGGGACGGCGGGAGAGGAAGGAGGCAATCAGCGGACATAGTTGATAGGAAGGGCGTAGGTCTTGAATTTAAACAGGAGACCAGGATGTCATATGCCGTCGTAGGGATACAAAAATGGCGGAGCGACGGGAGTTAAGCTGGAGGGAGAGGAGATGGGTGAGGCATAAGAGTTGGTCGTCGGCGGAGAAGTAAGGTCGAAAGCCACGTAGGGTGTTGGGGAGGAGGTGGTGTTGGTGGAGGTGGTGATGGATGGGCTGGGTAAGGATGGATTCTAAGGGCTTGCTGAACATCGAGGTGAGACATATAGGGCGATAGGATGAGGCATCAGGCAGAGGCTTGTTAGGTTTGGGGAACATCAGGATATGGGAGGTTTTCCACAGGTCGGGTTGGAAGCTGGTGGAAAGGATTACGTTCTAGAGGGCGGCAAGGACTGCAAGGAAGGGGGTAAGTCTGTATTTGAGGTGGCAGTAGGTAAGGAAGTCGTGGCTGGGGGCAGTGTTGCATTTAGTGTGGAGTGTAGGGATTATGTCCTGTGGAGTGTAGGGATTATGTCCTGTGTAGTGATGAGATGGTGGCATGTGGCCCAAGTACTGGAAGCTAGGAGCAAGGGAAGGAGCAGTTGTATCTGTATGTTCAATGACGTTGGGGAAGATGGAATAATCAAATTGGGGATCATCTGGAAAGGAAAAGACTTCAGATAGCAGGGAGGTGAAGAGGCTGTAGGGAAGGGATGGTCATCATGGAGTAGGAGATATTGAGGGGCAGGACAGTTCCCAGTAAGGTGGTGGAATGCAGACCATTACTTAGAAGTGTTTATTGGGAACGTGGCATTGAGTTGTTTGCTGCCAGGCATGGCGTTTCTACGCAGTAAGCATGTTGCGAATGTGTCGTTGTAATTGCTTGTGGCGAGTGAGTGTGTCCCGGTCACGAGTGCAGAGGTATGATTGGTAGAGTCGACGGGATTCATGAAGGAGAAGGATGGCCTGTGAGGGCAGGGCTGGCGAGTGAGGGTGGATGGCTTTAGTAGGGATATGGGTGGCCATGGCGTCAGTCAATGTCTGGTGGAGGAAGGTAGCAGTATGGGAGATGTCATTAGGAGATTGGAGTGGAAGGTTGTAGTGTTCGACCTAGTTGTGTATGGAGTCCAAGTAGGCACCCCAGTTGGTGCGGGAGCAATCATGGACAAGTTTAGGAGAAACGTCAGGACGAGGAAAGGGATAGGGATGGCGACCATAAGCGATGGGGAGGAGGACAGGGGCGTGGTCACTTATATGATGATGCACCCAAGGAGGTTGGGAGACACTAGGATCACGTCAGGAGTGGTGCTGGATGCAGGTCGGGTATGTTGCAGGAGGGGAACTAGGTCTCCCAGGAGGGTGGTGATAAACTGATGCCATCAATGGAGGTCAGCAGCAGCACAACTGTGGATATTGAGGTCTGCACGCAAATCATGTGGGTGGAGAAGGTGTGGTCAATGTGGGCCAGGAAATTATACAGAATGGGGGTGTGAGGGCAGATGTAGATGGTGGCACATGTGATTGTAAGGGTGGGGAACAAAAGGCTGAGGGTGAGACGCTTGGTGGGATTGTTGAGGAGAGATTGGAGCCGAACAGGGAGGTGTTTAAGGTGACCAATAGCAACCCCGCCACAGGCCAGGGGGTATGGGTTATCGGTGCAGTGGAGGGTGTAAGGGGCTGTGGAGATGGAGAGACAGGATTGGAGGGAGGTTTCATTGAGTATGAAGGCATTCACGCAGTGTTGATTGAGGGTGTGCAGGAAGAGGTGTTTGTGGGTGGGCAGGGAGCAGATATTATGGTAAAGGGTACCGTAATGTTGTTCCACCATGGTAGGGGAGATTTAGAAGAGGGTGGTGATAGTGGTGAAGGTGAAGTGGGCCTGGTTTTGGGAGTAGGTGGCATAGGTGGTGAGGTGAAAGACAGAATGGGCAGTGGGGGCATTGGAAAGGGTGGATATTTTGTAGGACTATGATGTAGAAGCAAATGATGTCCTCTGCAGTAGGAGGAGGGCGGAGGGAGGTGTTGGGGTAGATGGGAGAATCTACTGGATGGATGGGGATGGTGAGCTCTGGGATGATGAGAGGAGGCTTTGCTTTGCATTTATACGAGTAGATAGGATGGGATTTGTTGCAGGTGTTACAGGAGGGGAGAGAGATGAGGTTGGGGCAGCTCTTGAGGAAGTGTCAATCTTTGCAGTGGGGACAGGTAGGGGGACTCTTGCAATTGGCAGTGACATGTACATTATATTTAAGACATTGTTGGCAGTGGTAGGATTGGAGAGGGGAATGGGATGGATCAACTTTGTGCCATCTGTTAAAGATGATGGCTCGCTCTGTAAGGAGATGGTCAATGGAGGAGGAGGATTCAGTGAAGATTGTCATAAGGTAAGTCAGTCCAGCATCATTAAAGATGTGGCAGGCTGAGCAGATTTCAAGGTCGGGGTGGGAATTGAGCTCCACCAACACCTCAGTCTCTGTGACCATGGAGCTAAGCTTCATGATCACGGTGGTGAAGGTCGGCGGACGTCGGGGAGGTTGAGGCTGTCAGGGAGAGGAAAGGATATGGTAGAGGGTAAGGGTAGCTTGTGGGCCAAAGTGGATATGTGGGATTTTTGAGAAGAGATCAGTGTGGAAGGATCCATGAGGGGATTTAATAAGGACCAAGTCCTTGTGGGAAATGATAAGGGAGCTGGGGTATTGGGGAAGTAGTTACAGATGACCATGGTGAGAGCATGGGTGTCAAGGAACTGAGTGTCAGAACTTGATATGATGAAGGTGTGAGTCAAAGGAGATGTAGGCGTGTGAGATGGGGTCGTGTCCATGCGGGTGGGTGGGTCACGGGGATCAGGGGTTTTCTTTGTGGGGAGGGTGGGGGCAGGTCAACATTAGGGCATTTGGTAGGTTTCTTGGATTGGGCAGGTTGGGAAGGGGCTTGGGGATGGGTTGGAGGGGTAGGTGTCAGGGGGCAGGTCCTCCCTAAGGGGCAGGTGATGCGGGGGGGGGGGGGGGGGGTAGGGGCGTGGGTGTGGCAGAGACTGTGGCACAGCACACTGAGATTTGTGCTGGCTGGGAGCCTAATGTAGGTGGTGCAGAGAGTGGTGGGAATTCCAAAGATGATGATGGGATGGCAGGTTAGGTTGGGTGAGAGTCAGGGGATGTGAAGGCTGAAAACAGTACAGAAGTAGGGCGGATGGGAAGGGGTAATGGGGATGGGTTCTGCTGATTAGCTCCATGTGATGGTGGTTGGAGCAGCGGAAGGGGAGGTGAAAATGATGGAGGTGGTAGGGTGGGCCATGTTGGTGGTGAGCACGTGGGGTGTGAAGATGATGAGGGCTACTCGAGCAGGGTGGGGCGGCAGCCCCTCCGACAAGCGGTGAAGGTGGTCCGGCGAATCCCTCCAGGCAGTGGTTGGACGATGATGGCAACAGGGGCGGCTCGGTATCCCCGACTGGGGACAGCAACGAGAGCAACAACTGGGGCAATGCAGAGCCCCACCAGGGCGGCGGCGACGACGGCGACGGCGGCGGCAGTTGTGTACAGACAGTCGGCAGCGGCAGGGGGCTGTTCTAAAAGCATCAATTGCACCCTGAGAATAGCCCAGGCGGCGTAATCCTCCGATTTGGAAATGAGGGGACCCAATCCTCGAGATGGAGACTGCCAGTTCACAGAGTCGGCTTTATAGCAAAAATTGGCACGGAAACGCATGCGCATTGGCAGCCGTTACAGGAGTGTCCTCTGTCGAAAGCCGCGCTCTCTGGGAATACTGTTTAATCTTTGGCGCGCAGGTGCTTGCGTAAAGGAGGAACGACATGTCCGCCCTCTTTCGGAACGCGAGCTCACGACGCTAAACACAAACGTCAAACGTGGCGTCAGAGAGCTCCTTTTGGGATTCAGTAATTAAAGAGTCTGTGGAAACACGTCTAGCACTAGATCTTATAAAACGTGACGGTGGCTTTCAACTGGACCAGCCTTGGGGCCCAGTGATCTCTTTAATTTCTTCTGAGAGAAAATATTTTATTCATAATGGCCTGTCTGGCGACATACGACGTTCGTCTTTAGAGCCGCAAGCGCGCGTTCCGGCACAGGGCAGACATGTAGTTTCACCTTTTTGCATGCGCCTGCATGCCACAAATGGAACAGTATTCTCAGAGGGCACGGATCTCGGTAGAGGACACTCCTGTGACTGTCGCCAATGCGCATGCGTTTCTGCGCCAATTTTTGCTACAACGCCATCACCATGAACTAACACTCTCCAGTGGTGGACACTCATCTGAATATGGCTCAATCGTTGCCAGCAGAAATATTGTGGCAAGGAGTCAACATGATCCGGCTGCTATCCCGAAACATCAAGGAATATAGTAGATGATCAATTATACAATACTGACGAGACTGGGCTAAACTTAAAAATGTTCCCTCCACAACCTTTGCATCACAGTACGAAACAGTAACAGACATGAAACTAAAAAAGAACAGGCTGAACATTACAACACGCAGCAAAACAAGTGGTGACCATAAATTACCGTTGTTTGTAATAGGCAAATCTAAGAAAACCAAGAGCATTTAAAAACATATACACATAGCACTTCCCATTTATTACAAAGCTCAAAAAAGTGCTTGGATATATGGTAGTTTGTTTAAAGAAAGGTTTTTTGATGCATTTTTACGGATGTTATAAAAAATACTTGAAATAAAAAAAAACCTGCCACCTTGTGCAATTTTATTGCTACACAGCGCCCCAGGCCACCCATCTGAATCAACTTCAACAAGATGACACAAAAGCTATATTTTTGCCGCGCCCCTTGCGCCCCCCCCCCCCCTCCCCAACATGAATTCAGTAGTTCAGCCAACTGCCCAGGGTGTTACTGAGCCGTTGAGACGACGTTATAGGAGGAAACACGTCAGCGCTTTGTAGGAGTAAACAGAAGAGGGTCCTGATCTTTCTTGTGTAATAAAATAATTTTGATTTATTTCTTTCTCTGTAAATAACTTGTTTCATTTTCCTCTGATTATCCGACCTTTTTAGTGTTCCGACCACCGCCTAGTCCCAAGAGACAGTCAATCGATGTTCTACTGCACATTTACTGCATACTTTCCCGAAACACAAATTCTTGAATATTCAACAGTTTTTATTAAAATCTGGTTTGAGATGCTAAGGTTCTGACTATATAATGTGTGAAGTGAGAAATAGCATATGCAGTAGGGCGAGATTTTTTGCCTTATGCAAGACACCTTTTTTCTGTTTTGTTTTACCTAGACATGTTTCAACACTTTTTCTGCTATCTTCAGTGGGTTATTTTTTATTTTATTACTGTAAAATTGATGTTACATATTAACATTTAGCGAAACTCTTGGGACATAATAAAAAACAACCCACAGAAGATAGCACAAGAAGTGCTGAAACATGTCTGGGTAAAACAAAACAGGAAAAAAATTGTCTTGCGTGAGGCCGAATTCCTCGTTATATTTTCATAGCAATCATGGATATAAGAAGAAGAACTGCAACACCACAAGATGAGTACATGCAAAGTTAGTTTTGGTGCATAAATACTATCTAAAATCAGACTTACACAGAAACAGATCATATGGTGACTGTCTGACTAATAGGGTGTCCAAGGAAGGTTCTCATCCGCACTACAGTACTCCCAATCCAGCGATGATTAGAAAAACTGTATAGAAGCCTCAAGCATTCCTGTAAAAAATGGGACGAACTTCGTCCAAATGTAGGACGCAGTCATTGTAGTATCTGCGTAACAATAGGGCGGCCAGATGCAGACGTGTAAGAAAGAGGACAAACAGTTTCAAAAAGGATGGTAAAATTAGAAAAAAGAGGACACATGGGAACACAGGTTCAAATTTAATGAATTAATTAATTGATATACATAATGTACATTCTTTAACTTTTATTGGTATTTCTCTGAAGATCCAATTTTCTGTAGAAGTGTAGGCTTGCTTAGAAGATAGTTGTAAGAAGATACCCAGGGAAAGTCTTATAAATTATACTGGACCATCAGCATACCTTTAACAGATTCAAGGTTCAACCTATTACTGTCATCAGACCCCTGTGTTGCAATGAACAAAAATATTCTTTCTACATTTGCATTGCTCTCTGATATGCTGAAAAAGTATTCAGCAAGTTTTAACAATTCTGAATGACAATCAACAAACATTCATAAATATATAGTTGGCCGATTTTTTACTCCAAGACATTCTGTTTCAGAACCTGTCTAAAACTACAGAAATGGGCAAAACCTTTACATTTTCAATTTCAAACGCTTTACATTTGTCTTGCAAATGCGAAAGGATTTTTTTCACTATGACTGAAGTTAACATCCTTTTTAAGAGACATCCAATTGAAACAGGAAAAGTCATCAACCCTACAGAGCCATTATTTTAAATATTCATGACATGATTAATACAGCAACATAGCTTCCTCCATAAGAAATTTAACTTCTTTATCAATGCCTTCTTCTGTTGTAAATTCCAGCGTCTGTTTAACCATTAGGCAATTGAATTTTTCATTTAATAGGTCCCCAATCACCTTATATATAGAATATAAAAGTTCAGTCACTTCAAGCACAGAATTGCCCTCCTGTTTTAGTAGCAGAATGTTTGAATTGAACATAGACATAAATGAATGCAAATGCCATAAGTAGGCTTCACCTAATCTATCCTCAAAAAACTGGAACAACTAGCTTGCTTCTTTGAGACAGAAAGAAAGATTTTAGAGCAGGATACATTTTCAGTACCCTCTCAGTGGTTGGGAAAAGAGACAACCACTTAATTTTCACATTAGACAGGACTTGTTTGTAATTTACCTCAACGAATTCATAGAAAGTGTGTGTAACTGTTCCATTTTAACAGTGTAAATAGAAAAATTATAAATTTTCACAATGACACACTTCACATCAACAAAAAGAATAGCAGCTCCATGCTAAATTTTATAATGTAAAATGTGGCCTGGACATCCCACAATGATTAAATTCTCATTGTTCAAAGATATCTTTAATCTGCTGTATCTATTCTTGCCTTCTTTGCGATTTATACCCTCAAAATTTGAGTTACCTTTGTCACCAGTAAATGATACACACTTATTAGCAATACCCAAGTCTTGTAGTGTTTCTGTAAAATACTATGTAATAGCCTCAGATTTTTCATTTGGAGTAGATTTTAGATCAATTACTTTTTAAACCACCAAATCTGTAGTAAAAATATTGAATGAGAATTGGGAACATTTTTATGTTGCCATGTTTACTTCCATTGGTTGAGACACCAAGTCAAGATATGCCACTCAAAGCTTCCATGGTTACGTTCAAGGCATGAGGAATAATTACATTGCTTATAATACTTTGAGTTTTTGTTCTGGCTAACGAGATCTTTTTCGCAACATCTGAATCAAAATAAATAGTTTCATTTAATTTTGGCATGCAATCCGCTGACCTCTTGCTAAAATGATGCCTAACATTATGCAATGCTAGTGCTCCTTCTCCAGCAAGGACTCAATGAGCAAAGAAGAAGTAGATTGCTGTTTCTGAAATAATATGTCTATCCTAAAAATTGAACTGAAGTCCAAAAGATTTTTCTTATGCTTCTGAGTAGTAATATGATGTTCAAGACCTTGGTCACCTACTGCAGGAAATTTAAAATATTTCAGTGACACAGTGACATGCAGTTATTTTATAACATTTAAATAAATTTAATTATGTTTATGTATGCTACGCAGAACTGGAGAATTTTATCTCGTTCAGTTTTCCAAAAATAAATAAACTGAGTGACTAAGAAGCCATGAAATAAAACCGCGCCAATAAAACAATCCGTAAAGCTATTTCTTACCTTTATTGGTCACTGAAACGTAAGTTCCAGCTCCACATATTTTACATTCTGCTTCGAATTCAGTTCTACCTTTCTTGAAGGCAGGATATTTGTAAGAAAGAACATCTGAGAATGAACACTCGCATTTAGGCATTCCCAGGTATCATATTATAAAACTTATTTGATTACAATAAACAGCAAATCTAATTCAGACATGAGTACTGAGGATATGTCACGATAACTATAACGCCAAGTCAAGAAAATGTGAATCTGGCACTGAAAATATGGAACGGAAATCTTAAATAATGAATATTTGCGCTCACTTATGGATCGATCCATGATCAGTAGTGAAAAATCGGTAAAATCGACGATCCTGCTACCATTTGTAGATAGGTATTTAAGAAAAGAGCAATAGAGAGGGAATAATTTCAAATATAATTTTATTACTGTCATTTTTGTGAGAAAAGAGGACAATGTAAGAATCCGTCTAGACTCCGGACAACGAGATGAAAAGGAGAACATGTCCGGATTTATCTGACGCTTGGTCATCCTACGTAACAACCATGAAGCGAAGCAGGGATGCTGCACTGCTTGTTGCTTTCTTGGAGATATCTGACTGTAAGGAAGCCAACAGTCCAACCAACAAGAGTGATTGCTCAAAAACTTTATACAATTTTCAGAGTAATTAAAATCAGAGAATTAATATTAGTTCAGATGAACAATGCCGCTAATGTAACATCACCAACAATAATAAAGTAGCTATATATGTGTGAAGTAGCGCTTTTGTGAATATTAAAAATGCTAGAAAATCAGAATTTCGGGCACAATTATTTAATTAAGGCAAAATGATTATTCTTGCTATTTTAGTGTCATAAAACTTCCATAACAATTTTCAAATCCTGTTAATTACCAAAGTTTTGTATAATTGTTGCACAATAATAATTTTAATATGATTCTAAAAAAGTTGATAGGTTGCAAAAGTAGCCATTAGATGTTGACAGAATTCCTTTTTTTTCATAACGCGTTTCAGGTGTAGCCCATTATCACTTGACCTGCTAAATTAATAACACACTTTTATTTTACAATTGTGAAAGCATACAGAAACGTATTAATAAAGGCACAAAGGTTTGAAAGCCCAAATTCATACATATATTTTGAAAGGTATATACATAGGGTAAATTACTTCAACTTTTGTAAGAAAGTATTATATATAACCAGAGATGGTCAAATGAAGTATCGATCGCGTAGTAACGTCGCTGCTCAATAGGGATCGCTGATTCAAGGTGCTATAGGTAATTTGTTAAGAGTAACTTTAGATCGAGAGATGTAGGGAGGACTCTCAAGTATAAAGACGTGTTGTATCTTATGTGTGCTGGATATATACCTACATGCTATGGGCAGTAACAATTTTTTTGTGTGCAACATACTATGATGTTTGCTAACTGTAAAATAATCTCAACAGAAGTTGGAAATAATTAAGGAAAAGTTGCTTTGGTACTAAGGCCATGCGTGTATTTATAAGTGATGAGTGACACAATATATAGCACTCACATCCAATGATTTTGTAAAGCTAATTAATTGTTAATGTATAATTAGTTTATTGAGTGTGTAAATTGTGAGCATTATTAATTTTGAAAGAGTCAAAATACAAGTTCTAAAATTGGTGCCATATTGTTACTTACCCCAAGTGAATATCAGTTCCCAGATCCATGTCATTTTTTATTAACCTTTTTTTCTCAATAAGTTATTGTCTCAGTCACACTCGATTTAATTAAAATGTATATTAAACAACAGCCTTGCGCTAGATGGCATGTAAGTAGTGGCGCTGCAGCCTGCCAAACATTACTTTTCAATAAGATTTATTTTAGAATAACAATAATTGAAATTAGTACTAATTTAAAGTAGTGTACCTTTCACGCCAACATATAGGCAAAATAAAAACACATTTAGAACAACTAGCAAAAGATTTAAAAAAAGTAAAATTAAAAAAATTAAGCTAGCATGTCGTCAAAAATGCTGAAAAATCATTATCTATTACTTGTAACTTGTTCATTGACAACACTACATGGGTGATTACGACGATGAACATCAATTTCAAGGCCTTCTAAAATGTCGAAATCCCTGTCTTTGCGTTCAAAATGTAGTGCATTTAAACTACTTTCAATATGACGTAACTGGTGGCCATTTTCTCATAAATGACAGCTTAGCACGCTGCTATTACTTGCATAATTGTGCTCCCTGAATCTTGTTTTAAAAACTGTTCCCATTTCATCCAAACTATGGCAACTGCACATTAGACCTCCTAAAGGAATTAACGATTTTGACTCACCAGGGGCCAAATTACGACACCGAAATTTGGAAGACCTTGTCTTTAAGAGAGATCGTCTAACTGACTAGTTTATTAAAATTTTTTTTTACCCCAACTTCGAATTGTTGTTTTTTTTCCTGCAAAACTTAGCTAAGCCACCCTGGACTATCGTATTAAAGGAGCTGGATAGCTGACTGCACAGTATCTTTATTAGGTCAAGAAATTTGCTGTATATAATCCACTGCAGTTCAAAAGTAACAACAATGTACAAAACTACGATACAAAACGAAAAATGACATTGCATTACTATGCAATAGTGTTGTCTTTAGCACAACAATGGGTGAACAATGCTGCAACTAAAATTTTTGATCACTTGCCCGGTGATACAAAATGTCTGACGGACAGCAAAATAACATCTGAAAACAAAATTAAGAAGTTTCTGCTTGACAAATCTTTCTACTCGTAGAAAAATATGTAATTTGTAAAAGGTGATGGGTGGGAATTACTAACTCACATCTGTATATTATAAAAAAATTAAAGAATAAAACCCTTATAAATGTTCACCATGTGACCATATTCACAAACTAATTTGCGATGTGAGTGTAAAATGACTCATTCCACATCATTACGATCTACCGTGCAAAATGATCCAAGAAACATGAAACTAACTAGCTAACTACCTGGCTGACTAGACGCGTGATAAGACTTCTCTGACGAGATCGCTTCCTTTTCAAACATTGTTGTTCTTAGCCTTCAAATAATATGCTACGCCTACTGTCAAAATACTCCACTGTTTCAAGTAAGCAAAGTTGACTACATAAAGCAACTCGCTGCTGTCCAAGGACGCTAGTGCCTGCCGCTTGTGACAACGGACGATCAATTTTTAACTACACAACTATATGATCTTTTTTTGGCTGGACAAGACATTTCCGAGTGTTTTTTAACGGCAACAGAGTATCCACGAGCCGTGATAATTTTCAAAAAATGGTTCAAATGGCTCTGAGCACTATCTGAGGTCATCAGTCCCCTAGAACTTAGAACTACTTAAACCTAACTAATCTAAGGACATCACACACATCCATGCCCGAAGCAGGATTCGAACCTGCGACCGTAGTAGTCGCGTGGTTCCGAACTGAAGCGCCTAGAACCGCACGGCCATCGCGGCCGGCTGATAATTTTCTTCTCAGCCAAAAGAGCAGTGGATTTGTCAATAATATTCCGTGTAGTGTGTCTACTCTAGAGTGCGCACTTGCTTCATAGTTTCGAATGTTACCGGCTCCGTCCACTGTCAGTTCGAAGACGGTGGCAATGACAGCTCACGAGCTCCCAATTCACGGGTTTTGTCACAAGAAAACGTCGCCGTCGAGTTGACAAAATAAGAAAGCACAAGGTGATCACTTTAACAAAGTGTGTATTTACGTAACTACAAAAACGGCAACGATATCACATAAACTTACGTACAAAGAAAGCTCCAAAAACAAGGAATTGCAGGGCAAGCTGGAATTCCAAAACTACTCATCAGAGACGCAAGTGCCGAAACAGGAAAACGTGCTGCTGATGCCATAAAACCTGGAATATGGAGCAACCGAAAAAAGTCAATTGGGAGGGATGAGTCTTTCTTCACACTGTTTCCAACTTCTGGCCGACCTTAGGCCGAGAAGTGAAACATGGCGGGAGTTCGGTGATGATTGTTGGTATCCCATGGACGCCACGTTTACCATGCGGAGTCGCATTGCCGACAAGGGTTATGTGATCATTTTGGCTGATCAGGTACATCCGAGGGTAAAATGTTCCGCAAAGGTGATGTGTTCCAGGACGACACGGCTCCTGTTCACACAGGTTGCTTCGTCCAAGATAGGTTTTATGAACATTAGAATGAATTTTTCGAGTCTCCAGACCGAGCGGGATAGCGCAGCAGTTAGCACACTGGACCAGCATTCGGGAGGGCAACTTCAAACACTCGTCCAGCCATCCTGATTTAGGTTTCCCGTGAGATTCCTAAATCGCTGAAAGCAAATGGCAGGATAGTTCCTTCGAAAGGGCAGAGCCACTTACCCATCCTTCCCTAACCTGAGCTTGTGCTCCGTCTCTAATGACCTCGTTCTCGACTGGATGTAAAACACTGATCTCCTCCTCCTCCAAGGATGGTAATATACACTACTGGCCATTAAAATTGCTACACCAAGAAGAAATGCAGGTGATAAACGGGTATTCATTGGACAAATATATTATACTAGAACTGACATGTGATTACATTTTCACGCAATTTGGGTGCATAGATCCTGCGAAATCAGTACCCAGAACAACCACCTCTCGCCTCATAGTAACGGCCTTGATACGATTGGGCATTCAGTCAAACAGAGCTTGGATGGCGTGTACAGGTATAGCTGCCCATGCAGCTTCAACACGATACCAAAGTTCATCAAGAGTAGTGACTGGCGTATTGTGACGAGCCAGTTGCTCGGCCACCATTGGCCAGGCGTTTTCAATTGGTGAGAAATCTGGAGCTGGCCAGGGCAGCAGTCGAACATTTTCTGTATCCAGAAAGGCCCGTTAAGGACCTGCAACATGCGGTCGTGCATTATCCTGCTGAAATGTAGGGTTTCGCAGGGATCAAATGAAGGGTAGAGCCACGGGTCGTAACACATCAGAAATGTAACGTCCACTGTTCAAAGTGTCGTCAGTGCGAACAAGAGGTGACCGAGACGTGTAACCAATGGCACCCCATACCATCATGCCGGGTGATACGTCAGTATGGCGATGACGAATACACGCTTCCAATGTGCGTTCACCGCGATGTCGTCAAACACAGATGCGACCATCATGATGCTCTAAACAGAACTTGGATTCATCCGAAAAAATGACGTTTTGCCATTCGTGTACCCAGGTTCGTCGTTGAGTACACCATCGCAGGCGCTCCTGTCTGTGATGCAGCGTCAAGGGTAACCGCAGCCATGGTCTCCGAGCTGGTAGTCCCTGCTGCTGCAAACGTCGTCGAACTGTTCGTGCAGATGGTTGTTGTCTTGCAAACGTCGCCATCTGTTGACTCAGGGATCGAGACGTGGCCGCACGATCCGTTACAGCCATGCGGATAAGATGCCTGTCATCTCGACTGCTAGTGATACGAGGCCGTTGGGATCCAGCACGGCGTTCTGTGTTACCCTCCTGAACCCACCGATTCCATATTCTGCTAACAGTCATTGGATCTCGACCAACGCGAGCAGCAATGTCGCGATACGATAAAGCGCAATCACGATAGGCTACAATCCGACTTTTATCAAAGTCGGAAACGTGATGGTACGCATTTCTCCTCCTTACACGAGGCATCACAACAACGTTTCACCAGGCAACGCCGGTCAGCTTCTGTTTGTGTATGAGAAATCGGTTGGAAACTTTCCTCACGTCAGCACGTTGTAGGTGTCGCCACCGGCGGCCCACTCCCTGTCCTACCGGTTGGCTTTAGTCTCGGGATCTGAAGTCAACATTAGTTTATCGACTTTTCTTCTTCACACAGAACGCCAGCAGCAATCTAGGAGGAACCTCTAACAGTGCCAGCCATTCGTGGTAACAAAACTCCAGAAAAGTCGTTAATCTTAGGTCGGCAGATAGCGAGACAAAATACAGGAGACATTACGTATCATAATTCCCTTTTTATCTATTAATTAATTTATCAACCTTCGCGCAGAAAAGAAAAGTGGAGCTCTGCACGCTGTCTGACATTTCTCGTTCCCAGTCGTCAAAATCGCAAACTCTACGTGTACTCCTCAGAATACCACCAGGTCAGACGGTACGACAGTTACCTCCAGTCGCACGGCTGAAATTTTTATCGGTAGCGAACCAGGCACGTGAAGGACGCGGAAGATAAGGCAAGCAGGTGGGGAACTACTCGTAGTCGCACCACCATGCGCCTGACTCATTACAGGCTATCGTACAAAGGCTCCTAATCGCACGTTGGAGACGAGCCACGCAGGTGCGAGCACGAAACGCTATGTGCAGAGTGAATTCCAACCCCATCGACAGAATTTCCTAATTGTTTAGGGATGTTTTATAGTTATTTTGCTACCAGGGAACAATGGTCTCCGGTACGTCAGGACAGAGTAGTTGTATTTTGTTCGATTTGTTACCCCCATTAACACTTGGGTAGTTTCCAAGAATGTTTGCATATCGTAGCCTCGGGCTCGAAACAGTAGATATCAAACGTGCGATTTTAAATCGATCACGCGACTGTTGTGGTGGGCGTTAAGAGCATGTTTATAGTGGGCACAACAGCAACGACAAAAGAAGAGCGTGGCTATAGTAGTTGTAATTACAAAGAAAACAACTTACCTCACTCGTCGTTGACATGAGAAAGTCCATTTGCTGTGTATGCTACAAGAAACATCCCCTTTCTGCCATAACCTGGGTAGATTCTGCCAATGTCACGCAAAAATATTGGTAGAGTGTCACATTTCCGACAAAAATTCAAACAATTTTCTACATTATATAAGCAAGCAATTAGATTCTTCCACATGAGCCAATCGACCGAAGAAACGTCTACAATACCAGCCATCCCACTCACTACCTTCATAAATCGTTTGAGTTTTCGAAGCATCTCACAATTAATTTGTCATAACTCTCGCCACCACAGTCGCGTGATCGATTTAGAATCGCACGTTCGATATCTATCGTTTGGAGTCCGCGGCTTCGATAGGCAAATATACTTGGAAATTGCCAACACTTGTATCTGTGGCGCTCTGAAAATACACCATAAGAAAAAAAAAAAGAAGAAGAAGACGCACCACGAAGGAATTGTCCGAATGGAACCTAAATCAGTAGATGTGATCTGCATATATATATATATATATATATATATATATATATATATATATATATATATATATATATATATATATACAAGTAAAATATAACAGTTTCAGAAAAATTGAATGATTTATTCACGAGAAAGAGCTTCACAAACTGAGGAAGTCAGTAATGCGTTTGTCCATTTCTGCCCCTTATGCGGGCGGTTATTCACCTTGGCATTGACTGATAGAGTTGATAGATACCATCCTGAGATATATCGTGCCAAATTCTGTCCAACTGACGCATTAGACTGTCAAAAGCCCTAGATGGTTGGAGGACCCAGCCCACAGTGCTCCGAACGTTCTCAATTGAGATGAGATCCGGCGAACTTGCTGGCCAAAGAATGGTTTGGCAAGCACAGAGACAGCCAGTAGAAACTCTAGTCGTGTGCAGGTGGGCATTTATTTATTTAGCGTATGGCTCATAACATCACAGTAAAAATTACAGAAACAACACGATTTAAAAAAAAAACACATATGTATAAACAGAACAGTAAATGACAGTTTGTATATAAGGACACCACCAATTGTAAATTTACACTCACAGAAGAGCAATCACAAACAAACGTCCACGTCCAGCTTAGATAGTATACAGTCGATTGCCTCCTGGGTCGCCATTAGGAAGTCCTGTGGGTCACCCTCATATGCCCTTAGTGGGCATTCCTGCACGATGTGTTTAACCGTCTGTCTCTCAGCGCCACAGTCGCAAGCGGCCGAAGGAAGTTTACCCCATCTGTGTAAGGAATCGGCGCATCTCCCACAGTTGGTTCTGATGCGGTTAAGAAATGGATCATATGGCTCTGAGCACTATGGGACTCAACATCTTAGGTCATAAGTCCCCTATAACTTAGAACTACTTAAACCTAACTAACCAAAGGACATCACACACACCCATGCCCGAGACAGGATTCGAACCTGCGACCGTAGCAGTCCCGCGGTTCCGGACTGCAGCGCCAGAACCGCGCGGCCACCGCGGCCGGTGATGCAGTTAAGAATTGACCAAACTTTGCGAGGGCATTATCTTGCTGAAATGTAGCCCCAGGATGGCTTGCCATGAGGGCTACAAAACGGGGCACAGAATATCGTCGACGTGCCGCTGTGCTGTAACTGTGCCACGGATGACAACCAAAGAAGTTCTGCTATGAAATGAAATGACACTTCAGACCATAGCCCCTTGTTGTCGAGCCCTATGGCTGGCTACAGTAAGGTTGGTATACCATCGATGTCCACGGTGTCTGCATACACGTCTTCGCTGGTCTTCGAGGTTCAGTTCGAAACGAACTCACCATTGAAGACAGTGCTACTCCAGCCAATGATATTCAGGCCGAAGACGTGTCCGTGAGACGCCCGAGTCAGCGATAGTGAAACTTCTTTATTTAAATGAGTGAGTCTGTACTTAAATCGCTGAATGACTGAGAAGATGAAACTTTTACGTTATTTGATTCTGAAACAGCTGAGTAAAACTGAACGTACTGAGCCTGCTTTCTCTTTACTTTTTTCTTATCATGTCAACACTGACCCACAATATTCTAGCGCAACGCAATCTGACTGCTCAAAAAATTACAACCTGACTTCAAATAATTAATTCAAAAGAATCCCTGACTAAAAAGAAATCTTAACAATAACCTATACATTTCATTAAACACTTACCTCACAAAAATCCTCATTACGCGAACTACTGCAATACAGCGAGCGTCAATGCTGCCAGCTAAATAAACGATTCTAACCACTAAAGCCACTAACTACTAATAGGCGTATGGGTAGCAAAGTAAAGATCTTGTTGCAAACCAAAGAATGTATTTTTCACCTTAATAATGTGACAGATATAATAATGAATAATTTTCAATCTCCAAGTCGGATACTTCCAGATCGTTAAACTACGCTAACACTTCAGACATCTACCCTCCATCAATGCTAATTTCTCACATTTAACCTCCATCACTGCTGGCTGTTCACCTCCAGCTGCCCAACAGTATTTCCATCATTGGTGGCGACAAACTTCCAACTGCCCAACACTACTGGCGATTAACTTTCAACAACGAGTCCACCCAGCCACAGTCTCTTACATAGAAAGCGCAGTCAGAGACCCAATGCAAAGCGCTACACAGCGCTGCCAACACAGAAGCAACCCACTTACAATAGGATACGAACATGACTGTCGCCCACCATACGGCCCTACAGTCAGTAGTGAAGGTCTGGGATGCCACTTAATTTCATTGCAGGACGTCTCTGTTCTCATCCGCGCCACCCTTACACCACAGCGGTAGCTCGACGGTATTCTACGTCCCTTTTTGTTGCCATTCGTGGCAAGCCATCCTGGGCGTACATTTCGGCAAGGTTACGTGCGCCGGCACGCGGCGAGAGCTTCTACTGCTTGTTCTCGTGCTTGCCAAACCCTGTCTCGGCCAGTAAGGTCGCCGGATCTTTCCCCAGTTGATGACGTTTGGAGCATTACGGGCAGGGCCCTCGAACCACCTCGGTGTTTTGGCGATCTAAATTGTTACGTTATCCCTCAGGAGGACAGCCAATAACTCTATCAATCAATGACAAGCCGAATGAGTGCTTGCATATGGGCCAGAGGTGGTCCAAAGCATTATTGATTTGCTCAATTTCTGAAGCTCTTTTGTTGAATAAATCATCCATTTTTTTGTAAACATTTGTGTGTATGTACATGTACGTCACATGTACCGATTTCTATCCAATTCGTATAGTCTTTTCGCGGTGCAACGTTTTAATTTTTTTTCTGACTATTGAAACATCCCCTTCGAAAAATTTTATAAATGGCAGTGCTGGAAAACCTCTACGTTATTCGATTTTTAAACAGCTGAACAAAACTGAATGTACTCTTACATTTCTCTCTTTACTTACTCTGATCATCACTAAACTGACACACAAAATATTTTTTTAGCGCAACGCAATCTGACTTTCAATAATCCCTACAAAGAATGGACCTGACCAACAATAACCTATACCTTTCATGAATCACTTACCTCACAAAAATCTTCATTACTATATATATATATATATATATATATATATATATATATATATATATATATATACAGTTCATGATATCCAATATTACAAATTATTTACTCTTTCTGATGGACACACGTCCAGGTCGTCCGCTCTCAAAATTCTGCCATCTCTCTCCCCACATCCACCACTGGTGGCGGCTCACCTCCAACTGAGCAATGCTACGCGCTCACATCCAACTGCCCAACACTACAATAGCGAATATTCCAACAATGCCAACCAGCCACAGACTGCAAACAGCACAGCCAATGATTTTCATACAGAGCGCTACGTGGCGTTACCAACATAAAAACCTAAACAGCCTACTTTCAGTATTTGCACAGCAGTGAAAATATCGACAGTATGTGCTGTGTGTCATGTTTTGAAAGAAACTTGTTCCCTCACTATACTTCCTGTTGACAAAAAGTAATTCCCAATTTACTCTTAGTTGTTCACTAAAACTGATGCACTGCTACGTTTACTGATGAAAACTTGGCCGATATGCTCCTCGTGTAGGACTGCACTAAGTGCAAGGAAAGAGCTGCACAGCGACGCTACAGTGAGCTTTTCTTGCAGCGTCGGTAACCACATCGTAGAGGCTTCACACTGGTGTGAAGGTATTTTCGCGGAAACCAAAGTAGTTAGGGTGCTAATCGTAAGGGATCCACCGCCCCTTACGTATTCAGAACAATATAGCATTGCCTCACGCAGGTCGCAGTAGATACTATCGAAGGTCGAGCGCCTGGTGCGCTAGAGAGTAGGTAGTGTTGAGACTCCGACCAATTTAGTTGTTGGCTGCTAAGTGAGCAGGGCGGATTTCGGTAGGACGGCCGAACGCGTTTACAATTGTTTAACGGCTATTTGTGTGACCCAAAGCCGTGGGCCTGACCTTCAGCAAATACGTAAATGGCGTTAATTGAGTGATTTGCTTGATGTGTTTAAGTGCTCATTCGTGCACCGTGATTACACGACAACCGCGCCGGATACCCGCGATTTACGGTCGTGTTCGGACAGATATATACGGGGTGTTCAAAAAGTCTCTCCGTAGTGCCGTATGACTGTTAGCCACGCGTGCCGTATGATTTTTCGCCTGCCAGGGTTACTTCCTTTCAAGTGGACTCTCCCAACATTCCACCGTTTCGTTTATCTCAGCCAGCGTCAGTAGTATCGTTGGTGGTGTATCGTTACGTGTCGACGTGAACGTTTAAGCTTAGTTCCTTCGTTCATTTGCTTCGTTTTTGTCACTGTTAAGATCCTAATATTTGAAGAACGTGTGTTTTTAGTCGAATAAGTGTTCAAGGCTGGCGGTAAATACACAGTTTCAGTTAGTCAAACATTTAATTTAGTTTTCGCGGAGACAGCACTTCCACATCGCGATACTGTGGGAGATTTGATTAACAAATTTCGAAGTACGTGTTCAGTGACAGATGAACCGAGTAGTGGTCGTCCTGTTGTTTTGTCTGAGGATAAACTACTCGATATTTCTGATAAAATGTCCATGAGTCCGAACAAGTCAGTAAGAAAACTCGTCCAGGAAATCGATATTATTGTCGGAATGGCCCACACTGCTGTAAGCAAAAAAAAATTAGAACTTTTCCCATACAAAGTGACAGTCGTGCAAGAACTGAAAAATACTGATCATGGCAAGAGACTGTATTATTGTCAATGGTTCAAAAATTTCGTTCAACAAAATGGAAGGGATGTTCTTAATGAAACGTTTCTCACTGATGAGGCGTGGTTTCGTTTATCCGGGTACATGAACTCGCAAAATTCTCGTATGTGGAGTACTGCAAATCATTAGGAACCACTTCATTCTGTTAAAATAGGAGGTTGGATTGCAATTTATAGACGTCGGATTGTGGGTCCCATATTTTTCAGCGAAGCAATAAACGCACAACGAGACTGCAGTGATATTCTGTACCCATTCATACGAGAGCTTGTGTTAAGTGAAATACTGAACGGTTATTTTCAACAAGATGGTGCAACCGCGAAAACAGCTCGCGTTTCAATGTCATTGCTTGCTGATGTTTTTGGTGATCGCATAATTTCACAGGAACTTTGGCCTCCACGATCGCCTGACCTCACACCACCCGACTTTTTCATCAGTGGTGCATCGAAAGTAACCGTCTATAAAAACCGTCGAAAATACATGGACGAATTGAAAACTGCAATATCTACTTTCACTGCTTCTGTTACAGAAGAAATGTTACAGCTTGCGTTTGGAAACAAGATTAGATGAATTGAATTGTGTATTCAACAGCAGGGGGGACACTTTCAACATTTAATGTGAAAATTTGTAAGTAAAAATGAATATTCAATAAATTAATAACTTGTATTTCACTGAGTTTCATATCGGTATATCCACTGCGGCATACGGCACGCGCGGCTAACAAATCATGTGGCACTGCGGAGAGACTTTTTGAACACCCCGCACAACATTTCTGTCTTTTGTTTGGCTTTCTAGTGATGAATTACAGAATGCACAACTAAGGGCTGTTCCAAGGTAACGACGTAACCATGAAAAATTAGGAGGAATAAGGACATCTACTATATGTCTATGTCCTATGTTTTTCTTCGTAAGTAGAACGAGGCTAACATACAGTATCACAACCACGCCACGTGCAGAGCGACCGAGGCAATGCATTAGTCGACTTCAGTATTACTGCACCTGGGAGTGAGGGCGCTTCCGTGGGCTTATAGAAAGCTTTAATCGTGATGTTTCACGACGACAAGCTGTACTACTTGACAGTATATGCATAATTGTCTTGAAATAACTCACTGTGCGATGATTTTACTCAGTCACCACTACATTTGTTTACTGTGACTTCATCACGTGTAACCAAAAATGGCCACGGGAGGCCAAGTGAATAATATCGTAGTCGGGTTATGGAATGTGCCCAAGAGCCGAAACCAACCCACCCCGCTCCACGACTCTTGCACGTCGCTACTACCCGTCTAGAGAAAAGCCAAGTGAGAACGCGAGTGTCTGCGCTAAACCTTCGCTAGGAAAGCGTGTCGCTCGGGGTTTTACACACGACGGAATATTAATCCGCAATTCCAGGCCATAATCCCAACGTCGAAATGGTGTTCTTTCATAAACGCCAAATGAACAAAGAAAATTACTAAAGAGGATGTTGTGTAATTTAGCGCCGGCCGGTGTGGCCGAGCGGTTCTAGGCGCTTCAGTCTGGAAATGCGCGACCGCTACGGTCGCAGGTTCGAATCCTGCCTCGGGCATGGATGTGTGTGATGTCCTTAGGTTAGTTAGGTTTAATTAGTTCTAAGTTCTAGGGGACTAATGACCTCAGATGTTAAGTCCTATAGTGCTCAGAGCCATTTCAACCATTTTTTTGTGATTTAGCTTTCTTCCGACGCACAAGAATGTATAGTTTCTTATTTTTGTTTAATGGAGAATTTTAGCTGTTTTGTCCATAAGAGAGGAAGGTGCGTGATCGCTATCCAGCTCCATCATCGTCACATTTACATTTATTCTGTGCAAACCACTGTGGAATGTATGGCAGAGCGTACTTTTCCATTGTACCAGTTATTGGAGTTTCTTTCCGTTCCATTCACGTATGGAGCGCAGGAAAAATAACTGTAAATGCCGCTTCGTATGCTGTAATTAATATAATATTATCCTCAAGATTCCTATGAGAGCTGTATGTAGGGAGTTGTAGAATATTCCTAGTGATCATTTAAAGCCGGTTCTTGAAACTTCGCTAGTACAATTCCTTGGGTTAGTTCTATCATCAACAATCCGCCAGTTCAATTCTTTCAGTATCTCACTGACACTCTCCATGCGTCAAAAAAGCCTGTGACCATTCGTGCGCCGGCCGTGGTGGCCGAGCGGTTCTAGGCGCTACAGTCTGGAACCGCGAGACCGCTACGG
Source organism: Schistocerca piceifrons (assembly GCF_021461385.2). Taxonomy (NCBI): domain Eukaryota; kingdom Metazoa; phylum Arthropoda; class Insecta; order Orthoptera; family Acrididae; genus Schistocerca; species Schistocerca piceifrons. The sequence continues at coordinate 343,873,021 of NC_060139.1, forward strand.
TCGCAGGTTCGAATCCTGCCTCGGGCATGGATGTGCGTGATGTCCTTAGGTTAATTAGGTTTAAGTAAAGTTCTATGGGACTGATGACCTCAGAAGTTAAGTCCCATAGTGCTCAGAGCCATTTGAACCATTTTGAACCATTCGTACTGCTCTTCTATGTATACTTTAAATATCCCCTGTTAGTCCCATTTGGTACGGCTCCCACACACCTGAGCAGTATTCTAGGATGGGTTGCACAAATGATTTGTACGCAATCTCCTCTCAGCTTGCCACGATTTTGCAAGGTGAGTAGTATAAGATTTCCTTGAAAACCATACAGGAGATGTGTTTATCCATTCCGAGACGACTGGAAGCTGTTTCGAAGCCAGCGTTTTTCCTCCAGCCGCACTACGCATTGTTGAGTGTTTTGTTTTGACATTTGCATATTTTTGTCCACCCACTGTGGATGCAGAGCCTTGACAATGATGGTTGACTGCACGCTGACAACACTGCCCCCTACTATAGCAATTTGTCGATCACAAAGCATTTTATTCCAACTATATGTCTATTCTCAGTTCCTCTGTAGCTCTTCCAAGTTCAGCGGCCACCAAGTAATAACTAGATAGAATTCGCCTGAAGAAGTCTTCAGCCGTCGCAGTGCAGTCCTGATTTAATTTCAGGATTTTGAAGAGAGGGCTAAATACACGACGGTATGAACATTTTTGCAGATTCTGGTACGTGGTAATCTTTTCGACGAGCACGAACCCATCATCAAAAGCAACCCAGAGAGCTCGTGTGGCTGTTTTGGTAGGTTATCCGAACACAGTGGTATTGAACCAGTTTCTTCAATACTAGGAAAACATTCATTTTCACCACTGGGATGGAGCGGTCGATTCACTATCCTTTATATTGGAACTCGTCTTTCTGCTCTGTCTCCTAATTTTTAGGCCACTGTTCAAGTTGTTATACACTTTTTCTTCATGCATGTTTTAAATCCCCTAGTCTCTTTCATTTGTCCTTTCGCTGTGGTATCCTTCACAACGGATAGTTTGCAGCCTCTTGGCATGTTAAGCTACTGTGCTTCGCTTATCATATCACTACACTCGTACTTCTCGATTTCGAGGTAATAGTGAGTGTACACTGTCAAGATAATTAAACTTTCCGGGTGGAAAGAAACAGTCTATTCCTAAGAGCTCAGGGCACTAGAAACCAGTCCTTGGAGTGTGCCTGATATTTTGCAGTGAATGGTTACCATATTAAATTTAATCAAAGGGATTAATAATATGTGTACAGAATTGTACAAAAAAGCACCTAAGATGAAAATTAAATCTGTGCATTAATTCTAATAATTTGCCCAAAATTTTGGGAAGCATATGACACAGCCTCTTCACCTGCAGCAAAAGGCAAGTCCTTAGCCATACTTTGCGCTACCGTGTGTATCGTGAACTGTTTGGATGCACCAGAACTGCTGTGTTCAGATGTATGCACGGGACACTGCCGGATTTTCTAGCCGAATGATGAAGCCATGCATCAAACGACAGCGAACAAGTAGGAGGCATGCTAACGGCATTTCACGCCATCTACACTGATGAGCCAGTAATTTATCACCACTACCTGACGAGAGAATGAATAACGCTTGGTTAGTTAGTAAATTACACGTTTCGGATGTGATGTTAACAAATCATAACAATTTGTAAAAAAATTGTGGTCATTGTAAAAATTTGTGATAGTAAATGTGTATTTTTGGTGTAATACAATTGCGACTTACCTAATAAACACAGTGGAATCACGGAAATTGCCAGAAAAGGGAACGCAAATGGGGAAATCCACTAATGTAAGCGATTTTTACAACGGGCAGTTTGCTATGGCATGAGGCCTGGTAAACAAACATCTCGGAACACGTAAAATATGTTTCCATACGTACATCTACATCTACATGACTGCTTTACAATTCACACGTAAGTGCTTGGCAGTGGGTTCTTCGAACCACCTTCACACTGTTTCTCTACCGTTCCACTCTCTGACAGCGTGTGCGAAAAAAAGAACACTTAAATCTTTCTTTACTCCCTCTCATTTCTCTTACTTTATTATGATAATCATTTTTCCCTACGTACATTGGCGACAATAAAATATATTCACGTTCAGAGCAGAAAGTTCCTGACTGAAACATCGTGAAAAGATCTCGATGCAACGAAAAATTGCTTTGTTTTAATGATTCCCATCCCAACCCACTCTCTGCTCTATTTCGCGATAGTACAAAACGAGTTGCCTTTCTTTGAACTTTTTCGATGTTCTCTGTCGAACCCATATGGTAAGGATCCCATACAGCACAGTAATAATCTAGCAGAGCACGAACAAGAGTAGTGTAGGCAGTCTCTTACTAGACCTGTTGCATCTTCTAAGTGTTCTGCCAATAAAACGTAATCTCTGGTTTGCCTTCTGCACAACATTATCTGTGTGATCATTTCAGTTTAAATTGCTAGTAACTGTAATTCCTAGGTATTTTACCGAATTGATAGCCCTTAAATTTGTGTGATTTGTCGCGTAACCGAAATTTAGTGGATTTCTTTTTGTACTTACGTGGACGACCTCACACTTTTCCTTACAGTTGCCACTTCTCGCGCCATACAGATATCGTGTCTATGCCATGTTGAAATTGGTTTTGCTGTTCTGATGATTTTTCTGGATGGTAAATGATAGCATCTGACCTGACCTGTTTTGTGTAACAAGGTGTATCAGTAACACATCTTATTAATTTATTTGGTACATATGTCTCAATTGCCGCCAATACTATTTCTTTGAATGTAAACCATATATGGTCTACGCTTACATAACCAGATTAGTAGGGTTGGAAACTGTCTCTTATGGAGCCTTCAAGTGAATTTTTATACAGATTTTTAAACAGACATATTTTGCGTTTACTTTTGGTGGACTTGCGCGTTGCGGTGGTCAGTTTTTCTACAGCCACCTTGCAGTCACAAATCCCTGTATTTGTCGTGTCGACCCCTATTTGCTCAAGGTTATCTATTACTAATAGGGAAAGTATGTTTTCGCAAACATTTACACCTCGAACGGGCTCTTGAACTAACTGCTCAAAATAATTGTTAGAGAAACCGTTTAGTACAATTTCTGAGATGTTCTATACATATAATCAACTTTTAACACGTATTTTCACCAAACATTTTTCAATGGCACTGAGCCACAGTCATGTAATACTTTTTAAAAGAGTAAACCCCCATTTGACTGTGTATTATTATATTTATCTTTTGTACTAGAGATAAATATAATAATACACAGTCAAATGGCGTTTTAGTCTTTTAAAAGTATTGAGAATAGATTGAAGCCATTGCCAACTATAATTGTATGAGTGGGGCACCTACTTGTGCTGAGACTAAAGTTTTCTTTGAACTATTCCGCAACTGGATCATCTGAATTGACGGGTCGGTAAAACGAACCAATTATTAATTTATTCCGGTTGTCATGTATACCTTTACCCAAACTGCCCCACAGGTACTGCCTACTTCAATTTCGATACAAGACAAACCACTACTAACAGCAACAAAGACGCTGACACTAACCGAAATTAATATATCCTTTCTGAACCCTGTTTGTGTTTTGTAAAAATGTCGGCTGCGTGCATTCCTCCTTGTCTGCTACAGCCTTGACTCTGTTTTCCACGATTCGTACATACCCATCACTTTATTGTCTTTTTCCTTAAATTCTGTAGGCAGAAGAGTGTGCTCTGCTTGAAAAGAGCTGATTCCGCTGATGGGCAGATGTACTGCATAGCCTGTGAGCACGTAGAGCGTCAAAGCACATAGGTGATATCGTATCTAGAAAGTGGGGCGTAAGAAAAAGTCATATCCATGAGTGAATGTTCAATTGATTGGAATGCAGGCAACTGAGGACAAAACGAGAACTTGAACATCTAACACGTCATCACGATCTTCCACTGAATGTCTACTGGCGAATCACCAGCCTCACTATAGATGATGGACCTGGTGCGAAGATTGTAGTGTTGTGTAGATGTGGTTGGAAACAACGAGAGAGGAGAGGCAAGGTGAAACTCGACATTGATGCAGTACCTATTTCTTCTAAATAGATTAACGAGCTTAACGTCCCCATTCTACTGACGTATCACCATTAACAGTGCCACACACTCTCACTCCATGAGTTACTACCTTAGTAGTAGCTCTTAAGCTACGAAATGTACCGAGATATCGCAAGGGGATAAGAAACTTACCACCAGAACTTCGGCCCCTTTCCTTCTCTATTCCAGCTCCATGTTTACAACCAGTAGGCCTAGTAAACTTATTCCACCACCTATATGACAAAGTGATCAGGAATTTTATGCGTCGACCTCCTACCTCCCATTGCTGCTCCTTTGTCGGTGTTAAAAATATGTTCTATCACCAGTGTTCGAATCCGAATCGAGAGTGCCTGTGGTCCGATTGTTAAATTATTATATACAGAGATCAAACGAGGTAAGCATGTCAGATTGGGAACTTACACAGACAGTTGAGAGGGACAATCACTATCTGGACAAAGAGGAATCTTCACGTTTTTCATATGAAATAAAAACTGTTGCAGAAAGCCTAGCGTAAGTTATGTGGCGCCGCTGCTGGTGAAGGATCGTTGAATCGAGTAGCTTCTACGGCCGTGCTAGAATAGGGCCGGCGCCAAAAGATTTAAAAAATGTTAAAAGAAGTTCTGTTCTTTTCGCATCTGTACGGCACTGGTAATGATTTGTACCGCGTCAAGCATGATAGATTGCGATTTTTTAAAATAATGGTTGATTGTAAAGGATGGTTAGTAATCTTGAGTGGCGCCTAACTGCACATGTTATGGAAAAATACAGTGGCGTGGAATTTAATTTCTGTTGGATGCGATTTTAGTAGCTTTGCTCTGGATGGTTTACTCTGCTGAGCGATAGTGCTACTATGTAACTGATTTGGATGTTTACCTTGATTAGAGTTGATTTTTAATAGAGGAATGCTTGAATATTTTTGCAAATGACAGTTTATTTATCATGTGCAAGTGAATTACTCTTAGGAAGTTGTGATTTTACTCAAGATTTGTATCATTCAAGTTCGCGCTCGACAATTTCTGAGTAGTCAGACAAGTTGCTAATTCAGGGCTGGATCACTATCGTGAGATAAGGAAATATACGGGAGTAATTATACGCGCCGCATATTAGAGTGGTGTCTCCTTAGGCCGATAACTAGTACTGGGTGCGCCTAGGTTCCCAATGGCCAATTGCTTGACAAAATAGATTATCCCGAGCATAGAAAGCGCCAGAGGGAGATTAGAAAACCGCCAAATGCAATGGACACCAACGTCATGCACCCAAAGAAAAACAATCATCCGAGTCGAGCATCTTTTTACAAGCGTGCGGTAGTGATCTCGAAAATGAAGGTGGATAATTTATCCTATGTCTGGAGAACTCGAACTGCATGTACCTACGGAGATTGAAAGGTCTAGGGTTTCAGGGCATACAAAACAGTATGCTGTTGTAGTCGCATATGCGTGAAGCGGTGGTGATTATGTCATTCATCACAGTAGCACAGTAGCACGTCGTAGATCACACTACGATATAAAGAAATTTTTCGTGAGAAAATCAGTTAAAAGCCAGAAGCTTTAGCAGAAAGAAAGAAAGTCTCGGAAAAAATGACGCGTCGGTGCTGCCATGACGTCAAACCTCTGCAGTGCGGTGTAACTAAACGTAAACACAGCAAAGACAAACAGTGAACCTACGCATCAGAAAAATCTCCGTACCTGGAACCGCCACAGATTGCTAACGCAACTTGACGGTTGCAGCAGCTCACCATCCACTGGGAATTCCTCTCGTCAGAGCCGGCAAAGCATAACGGTCTATTCGAACCAAAATCGCCCGAAAAACACAACACTTGTAAAGCGTTAGTGTAAGAGTTTTCGCAGCCAGCCGGAATAATGCCTAACAAAGAGTCAGTACATCGTTCCAGAGAAATATAGAGAAATCATCGCTTTTCTGTGTCGGAAAGAAATTTTGCAGGATAATTCGGATTCAGATATTTAACTTGCACGAAACAATGACATTAAAATATGTTGAAACAATTTTCTTCGCGCTATTTTGGCCTTTATATAACTCATGCCACGAGATATATACCCCATCTGACAAAAAGTATCCGGACATGTAATTGACTACTAGACGTCTCGAGAGGCGACCCGCCATTATAAAAGGAGGCGAGAGGGGGAGGGGGGGCATTGTGTTGTCAGCAGCGGAGCAGTAACAACAAGTCATAAGTATAAGATCTACATAAACATAGGACATTAAAAGGATAGATAGTAGCACAAAAAACAAGGATATAAATGTGACTACTAACAGCTGGGGTACCTGGAGTTGCCATTCCCATAACATTCATAGTTAGTATACTCGCCTGAGTTGTTTCTTAGTACTTGGAATGACAAATTGCCTAATAGCCTTAGTTTTGTTCGGACTGGGCTAGATCCCGTTATCCGAAATGATGTGACCAAGAAACTTATTGTTTCGTCTGCCAAACTGGGTCTTCTGAAAATTTACCGTAATACTAGCCCCTTCAAAAACTTACAGTGATAAGCCAAAACATTATAACCAATGCCCCTCGCGACGATGGATGCCGTCTAGTGGTGTTGCGGCCACGTGACGCCGTAACAAAAGTATGTAAGCGGAGTAGACACGGACGGAGAACGACCATAGCGAAGACATGGGCTGCAAATGGGGAAATCAATTGAAATGAGCGACTTTGGCAAAGGGCAGATTATTATAACGCAGAGCCTGAAAACCGGCGAAGGTGGTCGAATGTGCACGTGCTACTGTAGTAAGCATCTACAGAAAGAGGTAGAAGGACCAGTGAAACTACCATTAGGCGCTAAATGGTTGGACGTCCACGACTGCTTGTCTGCTCTGTACAGTAGGATAGATGATGATCTGTGGCATCTATGCTGAGAAAGCACAATGCTGGGTCACGTACAAATGTTTCGGAGAACACCGTTCATCGTAAAGTGTTGAACATAGAGCTCCGCAGAACCTCCCCTACGTGATCACATGTTGACCCAACGACATCTTCGCTTACGATTGCAGTGGGCAGGAGACCATCGGGTTTCAACCGTCGATCAATGGAAACGTGTCGGCTCTTCGGGTGATGGTCGTCCCCACAAACGCAGTCGTCAAGGTGAAAGGCGGCTCAAAACATGCAGCGCGCCATGGACGTAGGCTGGCGGGAGCAGTATTATACTATGGATATCATTCTCTTGTGCTTGCATGGGACTTAAGGCAGTAATTGGACACTCTGAAACTACGAACCACCTACATTCCTTCATGCTTGAACTCTTCCCCGATGCAGATGTCATCTTTCAGCAGTATAATTGTCCGTGTCTCGGAGCCAGAAGCGCGTTACAGTGGTTTGAGGAGCATTATGTGAACTCACATTGATTTCTCGGCAATCAAATTCGCTTGATGTGAATGCTACAGAACCTATTTGGGTCGCTATCGGCCGCCATCGCCGTTTACGAAAATCATCGACCCGTTATATACGCGAATTACATGACCTGTGCGTAAACATCTAATCACATACTTCCACAAATCTACGAACAAACTGTCGGATCCCTGATATGCAGAATCAATGATGTATTTCGTTTCAAAGACGGACAAACAAGCCATTAAGAAGGTGGTCATAATGTTTTGGCTCATCAGAGTATAGTAGTCGACTAAACACTTCATTATGATTAACCCAAGATCTCCGTGATCAAAACGTCAACATAGAGCGTCACTCGCACTCTTAAATCGTCAGGTAGGATGGTGTTAAATCTTCTTATAAATACGGCTGAAGGGACATTCAGCTGTATAAGAAGCCGCCTAATCTGACAGCACGCCCCGAAAAAAAAGAAAAAAAAAAAAAAAGCGGAACCTCATGTGTTGGTGGCATGCGGGATGCAATACTATCTGCTGGTGTTTCTTTGCTCCACACACATACATAAAACCCTTTATGGCACCAGGAGCCTCGGAAAACACTGCAACATGTTCCTGCAATATGTTACACAACTCTATTCAGTCAGTCTCCGACGCCCACTCAATACAGCGACACTCTTCCTCACAACACTAGAAAAAAACCTCATTCCGTCGTTGCTCAGACAGTGGAAGGTTCGAATCTCTCTTACAACTGACGACTATTTCCGGCTCTGGTTGCGACTCACATGGAGCGTGTAATCGGAGGCAATTCACCTGTGATTCTTCACTCAAAACACAACCCTCAGATTTCATCTGCAGACGGACGACATCAACATTCAGCGCCACTATTCCTCCACCCGCGTCTCTAACCGATCGTGGGCATTCATGAAAAGAGTCCCCAGTATCGCTTCCACATTCAGCAAGGGTACAGTTGATTCCATTCAAACTCGTCCCGCTGACACTTAAACATAACCTAAGTTTGCCTTTTAACTTCCGCGCTTTTTCCGCGCATTCTTTGCAATGGCAGGACTGGCCAAGTACCAACTTCCTCACATTTCCGAAACGCTACTTCGCAAATTATGGTGAAAGGACTGCCTATGTCCAGAACACACATTACAGATACCGACCCAATAGAGATGGTTACTATCACATTTACAGCTGGGACTTTACTGCTCACCAATTCTTGTAATAAATCCTCTCTTATGCCTTCTTGTCCAATGTAACTAATCGCAAAGTGTTTGCTTCCGTCCAATTTCTGAGAGCTTATAAATCACTAACAAATGTCATTGTGATGTGTGTTAAATCCTGCCTAGTCGTCAAATATGGGGTGTCTAGGAAACCTGCTTTCTCGGATGGCTAGACAACAATTCGAGCAAATCGTACTAATGAGTTTTATTATGAAAAGTAAACGACAATACTTTGGCAATTACGTAGATGTGTCACAAGCAAAGGGCGACTTGCAAAATAATGTTGTTCAGTAATACAGTTTATAAGTAGCTGCTATACAATTGCATAATCTTGATGCTTCTGTTCGACTGCGCTGCGACCAGCCAGGCACGGCGCTTTTGTCGTCTTCGCATAGAGGCCGTTGCTGTCGCGTTGTCGTCCTGGAGAGGGGTCGGACAGTTGGCTGATGTCTTGTCACAGCGCTCCCTGCTCTATCGATCCCGACTGGCGTGCTGGCGCTTGACTTTACGCCGTAACATTCCTTCCTCTCCCTCCCCCCCCCCCCCCCCCCTCCCCCACGGACCGTCGTCGTATATAAGGAGCACGACAACGGCGGAGGAAGCAGGAGTGAGGATACTGCGATGGACTGGAAGCTGTGTCTGCAGGGGGATGGCAGACCTCCAGTCATACCCTGCCACCCGGCATTCCCTCTGGCGGAAACGTCCCCCGGAAAACGAACAGATGGGTACGCGTCCACCTCTTGAGGCCCATAACAAGGCGTCGGCTGCTGCAGTGTGGGCGTGTCCAGCTGCATCGGTAGGACAAGAGGAGGCGGAGGAGACGAAGGCTCCGTATCCACGGGGTCGTCCCATGGTATCATGATGACACCCCCTGGCGGCTGCTGTGGCCGCGCTGTCGTCGGGATCTGTGAATCCGGGGAAAGGATACACAAGGATCATCGTGCAGTGACAGTGGCGAACTTGATTGTGATGTCGGCGCTGCCATCTGTCTGGGCCTGAAATGAGATACACGCATGCGCCAGGTCGACGAAGGATCTCGCCTCGCGCCCACCGTCTGCTGCCGCTAAAAACCCTGTAAAACACAATATCATGTGGCGCGAAGAGATATTTGCGGTCTTCCTTCGGTGCCGGATGCTGAGGAGGGTGGAGCAGGTGGAGCAGTGTCCGATGGCGGCGGCCGTGAATCAATTCCGCCGGCGATGGTCCATTTCGTAGATGTGAACGATAGGAGGCGACAAACAGTTGCAGCGCTTGATCCCTGGTGTGTGCGGTGAGAAGTTTGGTCATCTCCTGCTTGAAGGTTTTGACAAAAGGTTCCGCTTCGCCGTTTGACTATGGATGGAACGGTGCACTAGTTGCCATTGCATTCACAGAATGTTTCAAATTCATGTGACGTGAACTGAGGGCCGTTGTCAACACTATGACTTCTAGCAAAATATAAAGGACAACGCCACAATTGTGCTACGTGACATTGTCGAGTTCATGGGCACAGCAAAAGAAAACTTGCTATATGAGTCTACCACAATCAACCAACGAGAGTTCCAAAAAGGATCCACAAAGTCCATTTGCACACCTTGCCATGGGGATTGCGACTTAGGCCAAGCAAGAATTTGTGTGGCGAAGCGGACTGATTTTCCGCACATGCGTGACACTGTGACGTCATCTGCTCTATTTGGGCATCCATTACATTCCAATCACAGTGTCGACGCGCTAACTGTTTCGTTGGCGAAGTAACTGCAACACTTCTTTTTGCAAAGCTTTGGGATAAACACGCCTGAATGTCCACTGTCATTTTGAACAAGAATCACACATTGCTGTATAGCGAGGCTATACCGACGTGGAAAATATCGGCGCACTACATAGTTCTTTACGCTACGCAATGAGCGAGGCCAAGATGTGCGAAAGTATTTTAGCAAAATGCTCAAATCTGGATCTGCTTCCGTGACGTGTGCAATTTTTCTATAGTTCAGAGGAAAGTAATGTAGTTTTACAGTACCTAGTACGCTGTGAGCAGTTACGTGGGCATCAAACTGTTGCAACCACCGAGCCACCCATTGTCTTTTTTGCTAAACTGCCGAAAAGGTGGGATGGCTCTTATAGCTACAGGTGTTGGCTGTTGTACTGTATTTGTGACTTTAGTCGTCAGGAGCTGCTGTACCGTGGTTAGTAGCGTTGAGATTTGCTGGGTCTGGAACCGAAACATCTGTTTTAGCTGCTTTGCATCTATCACTTGCAGCTGAGGCGCCAGAACAGGGGGTGGGAGAGGTGGGTTGTTCATTTTGGACTATGCAAATCCAATAAGCAGACAACGCAAGCAAGAAGTTAAACACAAAAGCAAAGACAATTTCTGCAACGCCCACCTGAAAATACTGATTAGCAAAAACTCTATAAGAGATACTGTTTAAACGTACAAGTTGGTCAGTGGTCTAGTCCACTGGTTTATCATCGCAAACCTTCATGTTGCATTCACCTCTGTGTTGACTTAAGTCTGCAGTCAACCCACACCCCTGCAAAGAAAAGATAAAGTAGAATGAAGGCGCCAGCAAAACAGAGAAGCCCATGATAAAAAACAGAGACTCTGTGGTGGCCAGGCACTGGGCTGCCGCTATGGAATCCGTTGACCTTCTCATCGCCAAATGTTTAATCCTTTCTAGTCGTCGAATATGAAGTGTGTAGGAAACCTGGTTTCTCGGATCGCTAGACAACAATTCAAGCAAATCGTATTAATGAGTTTTATTATTAAAAGTAAACTACAGTATTTTGACAATTACACAGATGTGTCACAAGCAAAGAGCGACATGCAAAATAATCAATGTTCTTCAGTACATACAATTCCAAAGTCGCTGCTATATAAGTGCCTAATCTTGATGCAGCTGTTCAACTGGGCCGCGACCGATCGGGCGCGGTGCTTATGTCCTCTTCGCATGGAGGCCGCTGCGTCCCGTTGTCGTCCTGCAGAGGGGTCGGTCAGCGTGCAATTGGCTGACATCTTGTCATAGCCCTCTCTGTTCCCGACTGGCATGCCGGCGTTTGACTTAACGCCGTAACAGTGGGAGTTACCTGGCTTTTGGCTGATTGTTTTGTGGATGGCTGATCTGTTTTCGACCCCTGATGGAGCTTCAACTCTCTCATTATTCCCTAGTTCTAGTCTACATCAGTCTTGATTTCCATCTGTTCCAGGCCGATCCGTTTATTCCTTCCTGTGCTTGTGCCTATCTTGTCCCTGTTGGCTGCCATTACACCAATTGGTTGGCTGATACTTGTTCTGTCCATGATCAAATCGATCACTTCTGTGTGTCCCATAATGACTCTTGCTATTACTCCTACGATTTTTCCCCCACAGTGGGAGAATGTATTGATTGCATTATGTAATAGTTCTTTATTTACGTGACCATTACGGCACTCCAACCCCAGTTCTCGATACCAGTAATATCGTACTACTTTTCTGCGAAGTAACAGACATATTTGTGTGACAATATTCACATTTGGTTTTATTAATGTATAAGTGCTCCGATGTATCGATATATTACAGTGATATGGTTCTTGTGTGTATTCATTTCTGTGAGACTGTAATAATCTTTGACTTACTTGTAACCGTTTTGGCGCGAATGCGCACAGATTAGTCTTTGTTTCACTTTGCAGAAGTTCAGTTGTTATTTTCGCTTTGTAAAAGAACGGTCAAGTATTGTGTTTGGTTAAAGTGGAAATTAAATATATGAAGATTGATACGAAACTGTTTTCTTGATGATGTGACTATTAACAAGAAGTATATGTGAATTTACAAGAAGTTTAATAAAAATGTGGATCGTGAACACCAAGTCAAAAATTATTTCTACCATACCTTTGTTCTGATCTGGGATTGTTTGATCATTAAGAAGTTCCTGAAAAACGCATTTGTTAGGTCTTCAAATATTGCTAAAATACAGATCTGCACCTTCTAGCAGTCAAAGGGGAATCACCCTAGAATCAACAAGATGAGCCATAACAACTTCGACGAAATCTACGTGGGAATCCATTCAAGATAAGTGCCAAAATTAATGACTTTTTTACAGTGACTTCATTATTTCCATTCTGACGATACCATCCACAGTCAATAACTTTGTTGTTGCCCGATAAAGCGAACGTATGCTGCGTGATCAACATTATTAATCTGATTTCTAACCTACTTTGCAAGTGGTGGTATTGTTAGAATTCCCACTGATTTTTACACGGCAGTATCTCACCTGTATCATATTCTAATTCATGAAGCAGTGTCTTAAAAGCTTCGACATCGTTTTTGCAATGTACAGCAATTATGATGCGTCGAACGTGTACTGGTAGTTCCATCACACATATGCAGATCAATACTGCAGGACTATATGGGTCGTACAAGAACTTATTCTGATGAATCATATGTTAACCGCACAGAACTGGATAAGTCTGACTGCTTGTAGTTTTGAAACACTATCGTGCCATTCTTTACCCTATTCTGCGCCTCTTCCGGCCAATATATCGAAAGAAACGCTCGACAGAATTCTCTGAATGTTGAACAAACGTGAGCAGTAGGTCGTATCCTCAGGTCTGGTTCATCTTCCAAGTAACCACACAAGAATTCTATTCTAAAATTACTTGGCCAAATGGTGGTAACGAGAACTGGAACCAGTCTAACCAGGTCCTTGGATGTATGCCGTTAGAAGAGTTCTGGAAAAACATAATATTAGTTTGCTGCTAATGTACTTTCCCCTTTCTCTAGTAGTTCATCACACACAAAAAATTTTAAAATTCTCGCTCTCAAAGAAATACTCATTATACATAATTTGCACATGCAGATGTCAGAAATCATCAAAAAGAACTCTCAGGATGACCAGTGCACCAGACAAATGGTCGCAAATCCTGTGTGCATGTCTCAGTCTTGTCAATCCCCACCTTCTTGTCTCGAAACATAATGAGCTGGACGTTTAGCTCTAGGAGCAGTTAAAAAAGGGCTAGAAAATGTCGAGCAAATGCTATTTGCCACATGTTTGTCTTTTTTCAGCTTATTCTCTCTGCAGTTGCCTTGATCGTAGAGATAAGTATTCAACCATAACATTCTAGCTGCTGCATCTCAGCAAGTTACATGATGGATTAATCAGATCTTGACTGTGTACTGGAGACTCTAACGTACAATTCGTTAACCTATGAGACTTCGTGATTATTTCATTCCCACTTCTTCAGATACAGATTCTCGAAAATTATGTAACATGGTTTCCCAAGAACTATATTATCTTTCTTCCAAGGGGCCCTTTAAGTTCCTAAAATGCACACTCTCGTTCCTTGTCGTAATGTGCAAATGTGACTGTAAATCTCTGATCGTAAATGGCGAAATTTGATCTTGTGTCCAAAAGAAAACTGTCTGTATTAGTTATCAAAGTACGTAAGATTTCAAGGATAAAAAACATAGATGGCACTAGTGTCTTAACAATGTTCTATAGCTGTAAAAAAAGTTACTTATGGGTCACATATTGGCACTATGGATATTCAAAATATGTAAAGAATTCTTCTGTGACATTACAAAGCACGCATGGCACAACCGTTGATTTAACGTAACTTAAAATGCGCTTGCCAATGAAAATGGTTCGATCTTTGTAGCAAAGTTAACAATGGCATTCCCACATCTAAATTATCTGTGTTATTTGTCAAACACTCGTCTCAGTTTGGCTACAACCGGTATAGAAGTCGCCATATTCTCCCTTCTGCTCTCGAGCAGTATGTGGGAAGAAATGAACAAAGTGTATATTAAACACCCAAATCTTACCACACTGTTAAATTAGTTTGGCATTGCGTTGCCACCTCGCCAGAAGGTGGAAGATGGAATGGAAGAAATCAGGGCTACGCCTCTGATCCCATTTGGTACCTTTGTTGCTGATTTTGGTTGGTGGATGGAATAAAAATTACATTATTACAGTTGAAAAATTTGTCTCCATCTGCGCTCAAAAAATGAGACAAGATTGGTATCTTGCGATCACTAGATGTAATATCTAAGCTTATACAGTGAGTGCTATAGACCACTCTGTGTTTAAACAACGTGTAACATATGTAACATTCAACGTCTCTGGGCCCTGCTGGTCCAAATCTTGTGATATGCTCCCTTTCCGTATGGAAGCAGAAAACTGTACCGCGTGAGTTCACGGCTGGGAGGCTTCTGAGGTAGATAGTAGAGATGGGCAAAGTCGTTCATCCTTGGGAACTAGTTCACTGGTGATCGCTCTTTTTTGGGAACCATTCATTTTTACTCGTTCACCGTTCATTGTGCTTGGTAATGGTTCTTATGAAAAACTGAAAATTAGTAGCACAGGTGACTGAAGATGGAAGGCGCCAAGAGGAGGCACTTGCCTCCCACCTGGAGTACAGAGTTTTTATTCATAACAGAATTCCTACACACTTGTAATTTTCGTGATTCTGCAAAACATTTCGTTTAGCTAACTGTAGCGTTATGTGGCTGATCGCAGGGAATAATATAAGGTGGCGCACGAAAAACTGGCCCCGAGTACAGACTGCTTGCCAATTACGCACGAGTTGTTGACCGCTACGAGCAGAATAGATAAACATGTAATAATTAGGCAGTGAAGAAGTAACTAATAAGCTAATGCAAACAACTTCGAATCAATAGATGACGATTGGTAAACGGCAATGAACAGTCTAGTACTCGGAGCCGATTTTTCGTGCGCCACACTGTACCACTGAAATAATATTGTAAGAGTTATCATATTCTCTTTACAAAACATGATACCAGACAATCGATTACGAAGCGCGGGCTTCATTCGGTTGTAAGTCGGTCTGCCTTCCATAACAATGAACATGCTCTTTTACCTTGGATCAAAAAAAGTCGGAAACTGGCCACTCGTGTGTGCCGTACCGACGTCCTTTGCATGTGTATTAACAAAAAATCTTGCCTTTTTGCAAGTATTTCTTCTGCTGTTTATCGAAATAGTGAAGTAAGCTGATACGCCGTTCGTTACCTGAAAAGATGTATGTATTGCATACCACGTAATTTTTATGTAATTTACGTAATTATAAAATACATTTTAATTACCGATCGTGGACGCTGAATAGAATACAAAAAGAACCAGAAGTTCAGAGTTCAAAAAAAGGCTGAAACAGATCTAGAATGGGCGTGCGAAGCGAACGAAACGAACATAACTAGATACTGAACTATGAGCAGTCGGCAGTGGAACTGCGACGAGTGGCCACGCGAAGGACGAGTCCGGCCGGGCGAGACCGAGACCGAGACGGACGGGAACGGGACCGAGGCTGGAACGAGACCGGCCGACTGCGCCGTTCCCGGGAACTGTAAGTAGAGAGACGCGACCGAAGTGAACTATGAAAGACCATTCCTTAGAATTCGTTCGTCGCTCGTTCCATTCATCTTGGTGAACCGTTCCTTTGGACCCGTTAGTTCGCGAACGACCCATCTCTAGTAGATAGTGGCTGCTGCTGTTTGACCAGTGGCTCATAGGGGACAGACACGGCTGCGAGTGATGGATATATCTCCCACCCAAGATGCTCAACAGGCACTGCGAGGCAAGTCTCCCTGGCGGTACAGTGGGCACGCATAAAAACGCTGGTTATAACGAACGTTTGTAAATGTTTAAATAACCTGCAAAGTATTTGTGATGTACCAATAATTAAATACTGATTCACCCATGCCCTTAAAAGGTTTAAATTAATACACCATGCAGTATGTCACTCTGTTTATATTCCCACCATTTTTACATTGTCTAACTGTTTAAAATTAGCCATCTCGAATGGGTTCCCCACTGTTTTTACATTCGACTGACATCACAGTGGCGGAGTTATACAACAGTTCAAAGAGTGAGGCATCTTGGATTGTGACGTCATTGGGGCAGTCGTCTTGAGCCTGAGGGTGCCAATAGGATAACTACCCTTGGATGGGGTAGAGGGATGGGAAAAAGCGGGAGTAGTAGGGAAGATAGAACCCTTGAAGAAGGTAGAGGGGTGGAGTTTGGGTGGAGGAGTGGCATGTGCGATCATAAATCATTAATAAGGACGACAAGTGCAAGAGATAAGAATGACAGGTAATAAATCATCTGCACCAGAGTTGGAAAAACCTCCATACTAACTTTATTACTGCCATTTCCAGAACCTTCCCTCGTGACCTAGCATTTGTTGTTCTTTTTCTTTAGAGGTGAATAAAAACTGAACTATTAAACAGGTGATGATACTGTATGTGTTCTCTATGGTTATCCAGAAAGACTATTTTGCGTTGTAAACAGAAAGAAAAATTGTTACCTGCAAACATGTATTGAAAGAGAGGCAGCAATTGTCAAGACGGTTCTCCACATTGCAACAATTTCTGTATTTGTTATACGGCAGGATGGAGTTACTGAAGTCTGCCGCCTTAGGAAACATTGTGCTACAACCATGCGCACCTCTCGCATCAGTGCGAAAATATAGAGCAGGCTGGAGATTCTGCAAGTGTAAGATAAGATGGAAATCTGTGGTTGCAAGATCTGTACTAAAGAATGGACAACTCGTAGCGCAAATATTATTTATACTGGAAACGAAAGTGCCTTTTTGAACAGAACAGCGTTGGTGTCAGAACAAGATACAGATAAAATGACGAACGCTGAACATTAAGTTGGAGAATCTTTCAGATTTGCAAGAATTATTTTTTTAAATGTCGATGATCTGTAAATGTGAAAATGTGTCGTCGATCTAGTCACTTGCGGACTGTACGCATTCTGTCCATTTTATTTCGCTACCTGGTTTTGCATAGCAGTGGTGAAACCTTATGCATCAGCTTTTTACAATGTTGGTATGCAGTATGTTGGCAGTCCTAGGCCTTTTTTATTGTTCTCTTACGCTTTTAATATTTTTACAACATTATATTCAGCAATAATTTCACGTTTTTGCAATTTTAATCCTGAGGATCACTCATTTGATCGAAATCAGTTAACTGTCATAAGTTCATCAAATACAGCCAATACATCTGTGATAGCTGATATCAGGGCATAGAACTGCTGGAGTGGAAGAACCAAACACAATTGAGGATACAATATAACGGTATTCTTTATTTTCCAAAACATAACAGCATTGCACACTGGTAAAAGCATAGATATCCAGATTACAACAAGTGGCATTTAACGCATAAAAATTTAAAAACCATTAACGTAAATTCAGGAGTATATACACTCCTGGAAATGGAAAAAAGAACACATTGACACCGGTGTGTCAGACCCACCATACTTGCTCCGGACACTGCGAGAGGGCTGTACAAGCAATGATCACACGCACGGCACAGCGGACACACCAGGAACCGCGGTGTTGGCCGTCGAATGGCGCTAGCTGCGCGGCATTTGTGCACCGCCGCCGTCAGTGTCAGCCAGTTTGCCGTGGCATACGGAGCTCCATCGCAGTCTTTAACACTGGTAGCATGCCGCGACAGCGTGGACGTGAACCGTATGTGCAGCTGACGGACTTTGAGCGAGGGCGTATAGTGGGCATGCGGGAGGCCGGGTGGACGTACCGCCGAATTGCTCAACACGTGGGGCGTGAGGTCTCCACAGTACATCGATGTTGTCGCCAGTGGTCGGCGGAAGGTGCACGTGCCCGTCGACCTGGGACCGGACCGCAGCGACGCACGGATGCACGCCAAGACCGTAGGATCCTACGCAGTGCCGTAGGGGACCGCACCGCCACTTCCCAGCAAATTAGGGACACTGTTGCTCCTGGGGTATCGGCGAGGACCATTCGCAACCGTCTCCATGAAGCTGGGCTACGGTCCCGCACACCGTTAGGCCGTCTTCCGCTCACGCCCCAACATCGTGCAGCCCGCCTCCAGTGGTGTCGCGACAGGCGTGAATGGAGGGACGAATGGAGACGTGTCGTCTTCAGCGATGAGAGTCGCTTCTGCCTTGGTGCCAATGATGGTCGTATGCGTGTTTGGCGCCGTGCAGGTGAGCGCCACAATCAGGACTGCATACGACCGAGGCACACAGGGCCAACACCCGGCATCATGGTGTGGGGAGCGATCTCCTACACTGGCCGTACACCACTGGTGATCGTCGAGGGGACACTGAATAGTGCACGGTACATCCAAACCGTCATCGAACCCATCGTTCTACCATTCCTAGACCGGCAAGGGAACTTGCTGTTCCAACAGGACAATGCACGTCCGCATGTATCCCGTGCCACCCAACGTGCTCTAGAAGGTGTAAGTCAACTACCCTGGCCAGCAAGATCTCCGGATCTGTCCCCCATTGAGCATGTTTGGGACTGGATGAAGCGTCGTCTCACGCGGTCTGCACGTCCAGCACGAACGCTGGTCCAACTGAGGCGCCAGGTGGAAATGGCATGGCAAGCCGTTCCACAGGACTACATCCAGCATCTCTACGATCGTCTCCATGGGAGAATAGCAGCCTGCATTGCTGCGAAAGGTGGATATACACTGTACTAGTGCCGACATTGTGCATGCTCTGTTGCCTGTGTCTATGTGCCTGTGGTTCTGTCAGTGTGATCGTGTGATGTATGTGACCCCAGGAATGTGTCAATAAAGTTTCCCCTTCCTGGGACAATGAATTCACGGTGTTCTTATTTCAATTTCCAGGAGTGTATATATGTTGTTTGTCCGTGCAGACGCGCAGACGCATGGCCGCGTGCTTCAATTCGAGAAAAATCAGCAATCACTGCAAGACCTTTTAATGCAAACCGAGAGGCATCACAGGTAGAATAATATTTAACAACTAAATTTAGAATTAATAATTTCATGAATCATGAGAAGAATTAGCACCAAAGATTCAACCAACCCCCCAAAAAGGGACTTTAAGCGAAACACAATTTAAAAAATTTTATTTAATCAAAATTACTGCAGGGAAAATCTTTAGGCAAGAGTTTAGTTATTCAAACTTCCGGTCCGATGGGCCCATCAGAATCACAACTATTACCTCTTAACTTAGAGTAGTACGAATTCAAACTATAGTTTAAAGAGGAAGCGGTTTCTTACCGACCTGCAATACCTCAATTATGTTGTCATTCCACTATGACACTCTTCAGAGAGCACAGGCTCTCCTGACTGCAGTGGATGGCGGCAACGCCTGAGGCAGCGTACGACACGACACACACAAAATAAAACCCACTCTACAACATATGAAAGAATAATGAATTTACGGCCAAGTGTGATGGTAGTTACCAAGTCACCAATTTTTTTGAATCATCAGTATAAGGCGATAAAATTTCCAACTAACCAAGCAGTGAAAGCAAGGAATTTTTTTTTTTCTTGAAGTAAATCTCAACACTGGCAGCTACTGTGGTTTCTATGACTAACGTAACTCTATCTTTAAACTGTCACACAAGAAAGTGAAAATTGATGAAACAGCTACTCCGCCTTTCTTACGTAACCACAACCAAAGCAGTCAGCGGATCACTAATTAGTTATATAAGAACAATTCATGGAAGCAATGAGTAATTAAGAAACAGACTAATCTTAGTAACATCAATTCGCTGTAAGGTGAAGGAGACAGTTTGAAATCTTACAGTAATTATAATAGCATTTCCGAATTAAGAATAAATACCACAATTATAGGTAGTTCGAACTTCTAATGGCTTCACAGAAGAATATATTAAGTAGTACGAGCCTCCCACAACAACTGCCAAAATACACTAAAGAGCTAAAGAGATTGTGTACATCTGCCTAAAATCGTGTAGGGCCCCCGCAAGCACGCAGAAGTGCCATAACACGACGTGGCATGGACTCGACTAATGTCTAAAGTAGTGCTGGAGGGAACTGACACCATGAATCCTGCAGGGCTCTCCATAAATCCGTAAGAGTACGAGGAGGTGGAGATCTTTTCTCAACCGCACGTTGCAAGGCATCCAAAGTATGCTCAATAATGTTCATGTAAGGGGGGTCTGGTGGCCAGCGGAATTGTTTAAACTCAGAAGAGTGTTTCTGGAGCCACCCTGTAGCAATTCTGGACGTGTGGGGTGTCGCATTGTCCTGCTGGACTTGCCCAAGTCGTCGAAATGCGCAATCGACGTGAATGGATGCAAAAAAAAATGGTTCAAATGGCTCGGAGCACAATGGGACTTAACTTCTGAGGTCATCAGTCTCCTAGAACTTAGAACTATTTAAACCTAACTAACCTAAGGACATCACACACATCCATTCCCAAAGCAGGATTCGAACCTGCGACCTTAGCGGTCGCGCGGTTCCAGACTGTAGCGCCTAGAACCGCTCGGCCAACCCGGCCGGCGATGGATGCAGGTAATCAGACAGAATGCTTACTTACGTTCACCTGTCAGGGTCGTATCTAGATGTATCAGAAGTCCCATATCACTTCAACTGAACACGCCCCACACCATTACAGAGCCTCCACCAGCTTGAACAGTCCCCTACTGACATGGAGGTTCCATGGATTCATGAGGTTGTCTCCGTCCCCGTACACGTCCATCCGCTCGATACAATTTGTAACGAGACTCGTCCGACCAGGCAACTTGTTTCCAGTTATCAACAGTCGAATGTCGGTGTTGACGGGACCAGGCGAGGCGTAAATCTTTGTGTCATGCAGAAATCAAGAGTACACAAGTGGGCCTTCGGCTCCGAAAGCCCACGACGATGATGTTTCGTTGAGTGTTTCGCACACTGACACTTGATGGCCCAACATTGAAATCTGCAGCAATTTGCCGAAGTGTTGCTCTTCTGTCACGTTGAAAGATTCTCTTCAGTCGTCGTTGGTCCCGTTGGTCTTTCCTGCCGCAGCGGAGTCGGAGATTTTATGTTTTACCGGATTCCTGATATTCACGGCACACTCGTGAAATAGTTGTACAGGAAAATCCCCACTTCATGGCTACCTCGGAGATGTTGTGCCCATCGTTCGTGCGCCGACTATAATACCACGTTCAAATTCACTTAAATGTTGACAACCTGCCATTGTAGCAGCAGTAACCGATCTAATAATTACGCCATACACTTGTTGTCTTATATAGGCGGTGCCGACTGCAGGGCCGTATTCTGCCTGTTTTCATATCTCTGTAGTTGAACACGCGTGTCTATAGCAGTTTCTTTGGCCCTTCAGTGTAGTTCGGAGAACAGTACTTGTAGCAGGAAGCACCCTAGCCACATGAAAGGGTGCAGTCGGCAGCAACAGCAGCAGCGAGAAGGCTGAAGACACAACGCGAAGCCACAGGATAGGACACGGCCGCACCCAGGTGTAAAGTAACCACTGACTGGAACAGCTTCCCCTACGGACGCTGCCAACCCCAGTTCCGCTACGCGGAGGCCTCGTGCCACGCAGTCCCACTCACCTGTACTGTCCTCTGCGTCGCTTCGAACCAACAGCGACCACGACATGCTTCAGTGCTGGTTGCTGGCCGCGACCACAATCGCCTTACCACCTTTGGCACAAAGGCATACTGCCGTCCCCGTTACTCCCCGTCAAGCCTCCCTTAAAACCTACCGATCACATGACCGTTCTAGTCCGCTTCATTAAAGCTTCGCGCAGCCAGTCACGCCATAGCAAAGGCAAGGTAAATGGAAGAGCCGACACACAGCCAACGCCAAAGATATAGAAAAGGCGCTACGGCTGAATTTGTGACTAAATGAGTGTTTTTGGAGTAGATCATGTGTTCCACTTTGACTAGTGTATAACACTTCAAGCTGTTAATAAGGATTTTTTTTATAGCTGTAGGCACTAACTTCTGTTTATAACAAAACTATTGGGAGATGACCAGTACTTTCATGTACGATGCGTACACTTACTAACGAGAACACAATGCGCATTCCTCTACCGTGAAAATTAGCCCTTCTAGATTGCGTAGAATATTCGTCCCGAAGTAGGAAATGTGTACAACAGCTGCCAGGGATACGTAAATGTCATTCGGTCGACTTTTGTGCTTAGAGAATGACAGAAGCTGCTGATTAAGTCACATCCACAAAGGGGTTGCAGTCTGTCGGGAGGGAAGAGAATGAATGGAATGGAGCTGACGCAGCCGTCACTACTTCAGAAAACGCATGATCCAGTAGTCATCCATTGAACGCCAAGATGATCCCTTTGATAGGGCTAAGGTCGGTTTATTTCCTCTTCCATGTCGAATTGAGGTGAGTGCTTCATCTGTAATCACCTCTACATCGATGGTACGTCAAATTCCAATCACCCTTCCTTTCGTATACCTCTGACGACATTGTTGGTGACACAGCAAAAGCAGTAAATAAAAGAGTGGCCAAAAGTCAAAGGACGGGTTGTGGCCGGCCGGAGTGGCCGAGCGGTTCTAGGCGCTACAGTCTGGAACCGCGCGACCGCTACTGTCGCAGGTTCGAATCCTGCCCCTGGCATGGATGTGTGTGATGTCCTTAGGTTAGTTAGGTTTAAGTAGTTCTAAGTTCTAGGGGACTGATGGCTAAATGGCTCTGAGGACTATGGGACTTAACATCTGAGGTCATCAGTCCCCTAGAACTTAGAACTACTTAAACCTAACGAACCTAAGGACATCACACACACATCCATGCCCGAGGCAGGATTCGAACCTGCAACCGCAGTGGTTATGGGACTGATGACCTCAGATGTTAAGTCCCATAGTGCTCAGAGTCATTTGAACCATTTGAAGGGTTGTGCAACACGTATATCAATCCGAATGTTGAGGTTACATGCAGAGCACGGTGCGAGTGTAGAGATGATGTCTGAGCGGTCTGTTACAGAAGTGTTTGGTAAATATGGCAGTACGTCGCCAGTTAACCGACTTTGAGCGTGGGATGATACTTAACTGGTGCAAGACTCATGGTTCATAGTATATGAGGGATTACAGAAGAATTCGGTTTTCCGAAGTCAGCAGTGTCTTGGTTGAATCTTCAGTACCGTAGGGACAATGTTTCCATACGCCTAAACCGCCGTGCAGAACGGCCACAGACAGGTCTTTGACGAACGGACATCATTTCACCTCAGCCGGGCCATACAGGAGGATCGTTGGTCCACAGTGAGTCATATCGCCACCAATTTGGACGTGGGGCATCAGGAAGTCATAATTCCAGGACTGCACGTAGACAGACGCACTGCACAGGTATCGACGACCGATATGAAGCCTTTGCCTTCTGTAATGTGTTCCAAAAAATAAAATAGAAAGAGTGAAATGATGATGTGATATTTTCAATGTTGATTATTTGAGTGGTGGATACATCACATTGACGATAGCAAGAATCTAGTAATAACATGAAGCTGTAAATTTCTTGTATTAATGACAAAACTAAAACTCCTACTGCGTCGATGGATATTAAAACATTTGACAGCTCAAAATCTTGAAGTCAGTTGCAGAGGTCGTCATTGACGAGCGGAAAAGCTTGATGGCGCAAGACTGTAATAATATCCAATCACAAATCAACAAATAATTTGCTTGAAAATAGCAGTGATAATCGGACTTCGTAAAGGACATCAGACTGCAAGCTCGACTTGTGAAAATGTAAATGCACATTCGATGTCGTGCTGATGTCGCGCGAGCGTCGCGTCGCGGCCACTACCAACTGGCTTCATTAGCTGAAATCGTGTAAATGGTTTGCAATTAGTAGAGTCCAATCATAACGCTTTGCATTGCGAGATGGATTGCCGGGATCTGAAGTGAATAAAAGAGAGTAAATTTGTAAATATCAAGTATTTTAATAAAATAAATACAGAATCTTTCCCTCTCCACATCCCACCGAGAGAGCCATCAAACAGTAAAAGACAAGGCTTGCAGGAAGAGTAAGTCACACAACAATTTTTTGAAAACAGGTGATTCAAAAATTTTACAGAGATTTCGTTATACACATTAGCGACGCACACTTGCAGGATAATTACGTCTTTAAGAATAAATTATAACGATCCGTCACACTTCCAATGACTTTCGGCCAACCAGTGTAATCACGTCGTGAGAAAAATGTCACTACGTATCTCTTCTGACCTATGTTTCCAAATACGTTGACATTAACTATGCGTATGAGTAATAATTATTGTGACTAATCACTCTTGCCATATTTTAATTCGTGCTCAGATTAGGCTAAGACAATTTGTTTGCCAACGTACTCTCACACAGCAATAGAACCACCCTAAGACAATTAGGCACTATAATGTAAGCGAGGAGACAGCAGGAATCATCCATGCCTATGCTTCTTTCACGGAGGACTAAACTGTGTGTTTTACACTTTCAATTCCCCGTTTTAAGGGGATTACATTATATCACGTACACAGCATTTTACCTCCTTCGGCTGGCGTCGCCACACACTCAGGTGACAAAAGTCATGGCATAAAGATATACACATATACAGATGACGGTAGCATCACGTACACAAGGTATAAAAAGGGCAGTGCATTGGCGGAGCTTTCATTTGTTCTGAGGTGATTCATGTGAAAAGGTTTCTGGCGTGATTGTGATCGCACGACGGGTGTTAGCAGACTTTGAAGGCGGAGTTGCAGTTGGAGCTAGATACACATGGGACGTTCTATTTCGGAAATCGTTAGGGAATTCAACATTCCGAGATCCACAATGTCAAGAGTGTGCCGAGAATACCAAATTTCAGGCAGTGCCTTTCGCCGCAGACAACGCAGTGGCCGACGGCTTTCACTTAACGACCGAGAGCAGCGGTTTTTGCGTAAAGTTGTCAGTGCTAAGAGATAAGCAACAATGAGTGAAAAAAACGCAGAAGTCAATGTGGAACGCACAACGAACGTATCCGCTAGGACAGCGCGGCGAAATTTGGCATTAATGGGCTATGGCAGCAGATGACCGATGCGTTTGTCTTTGCTAACAGCACGACATCGCGTGCAGCACCTCTCCTGAGCTTGTTACCCTATCGGTTGCACTCTAGACGACTGGTAAAACCATGGCCTGGTCAGATGAGTCCTGATTTCAGTTGGTAAGAGCTGATGGTAGGGTGCAAGTGTGTGCAGACCCCCACGAAGCCATGGACACAAGTTGTCAACAAGGCACCGCTGGAGGTGGTAGTGGCTCCATATTAATGTGGGCTGTCTTGACATGGATCATCGACTGCGGATTGTTATGTTCGGCTACTTGGAGGCATGGAGGCCATTTGCAGCCATACATGGACCTCATTTTCACGAACTGCGATGGAATTTTCATGGCTAACAATGTGCCATTTCATTGCGCCACAGTCGTTCACGATCGGTTTGAAGAACATTCTGGAATGTGACAGTAAATTATACAGCCACCAAGATCACCCGACACGAATCCCATCAAACATTTATGGGACATAATCATGAAGACACTTCATGCGCAAAATCTTGCACTGGCAACACTTTCGCAATTATAGACGGCTGTAGAGACAGCAGGGCTCAATATTTCTGCAGGGGACTTCCAACGACTTGCTGAGCCCATGCCACGTCGAATTGCTGCTCTACACTGGGCAAAACGAGCTCCGGCATCATATTGGAACGTAATCCCGTGACTTTTGTCATATCAGTGTACTTCCCTTAACAAGGCTTTCCTCAGCATTTTGTATCACTCTAGATCAGCTGAGCAAGGCTTCCTCTCGCATGACATTCGTATCTATGGAGTGTTAACTTCCAGTGTTCTTTCCTGACTTTGAAACCGTACGCCAAAAATATTGCTGTGTTCAGCTAGGTGATAGAAAAATAATTGGCTATGCATATGATTTGGTGATGGTATGACATTGTTAGATGAGGCAATAAGATAGTAGTTAATAAGACTTCATTGGCCTTCCGGCATAATAATCATTGATAATCAGCTCGAGTTTGCTGCCGGATCCTGAAATGAACATAAATCGATAATTCGGCGATCCGTCTGTCCGCCATCTTCAGAAGAATGCTGCTGCTTCTGAGTCACACTGAAAACTGATGGCACAACCAGCTGAGGCAGTTGACTGGAACAGCTAAATTCCCAGCCGATAGAGGAGTTTGAACTGGTGACTTATTCTTCCAAACTCTTTGCATGGTTATGGCGTTGTCCTGTCTGGAGTTGTTGCCCTTTCACGTCTGCTTTGTTTTCTTGCCATGTGCTTTCTAACGACTTAGTCGTCATGCAATAGTCATGCAGCAGTGTTGAGGTGCTGCAGTCTGCACCTCGGAGCTCGGACATATCTGTTTGGAGACTGTGTATGTAGCCTGCTTATAAAACTGCTGAGCGGCCTAGCAACACCACTGTCAAATAGACGGAGCTCCGCGACCCGTGGTAAGTCGACTGAAGAAACGTCTCGCGGCAGGTGCATTGCGAGATGGATTGCCGAGTGTTGAAGTCGCTACAGTCGAGTAATGTGGGTCTCTGCTGCAGTACCCCACACTACCGCAGCGTGCTCGAAGACAAGTTGCAGTAAGGTGAGATAGATGACGATCCCAAGTCGTGGCAGCATCCGTGACTCCGGGTTGAGAAACAGGTACGGTACATGCTTCTTGCAAGTTAGTAGCCTGTAGAGCATCACCTCGAGGTATTTAGTATTGCTGCACCAAGGAACGGCTGCTCCGCTGATGTAGAGTCGTGTTAGACGTGCTAGCACTGTGTTCCTCGCACTGTGTCTTGGTACCATTGAAACTGAGGCGCCACTTCATTGTCCACTGACTAAGATGTTAAGCAGTTACGCTGTGTCATCTGCATACAAAGCTAGCTTTACTCAGTCAACCCTTGGTGTCCACCGTGTAAATGATGTACAGCTATGGGTCTAGTACAAATCCTTGCGGTACGCCAGCGTGTGTATGATGTGTGGGAAGGCCTTCCATCCTGACATGAAAGCTGCGTCCTTCCAGGTGAGACTTCAGGAGACGGACTTGCGCCAGAGGAGCTCCTATAACCAGGAGCTTCTAAAGAAGTCCCCTCATGCCATTTCGAATAAAATGTCCTTGAATGATCGAGGAACACCGCCCCAAAGTATTCTCTTTGTTCCATTGCAACAAGTGCTTCTTGCACAAGTCGTAGAAGTTGGTGTGTTGTGGCATTATCAAGCCAGAATCCGCATTGTTCATCCAGGGGTAGACCTTCAGCTTGGATGTGTTGAAGGAGTTAGCTTAGGCAGATGTGTTCAAACACCTTACTCAAAGTTGTAAGCAAACTAATTGGTTGACAGCTTGTCGGCAGCCTTGGATACCTTCCAGGTTTATGTATGGGTACAACTTCCCCATGCTTCTGTGCCTCTAGATATTTCCCTGTAGATAGTATTCGTTTAAAAGTTCTGGCTAGATGGTCTGTATCACCCAATGGCACATGATGATGCACTGTATTGTTGAGTGGGTCAGGGCTCCTTGCTTTCCATTTAGTGGGATGACGAAGTTGCCCATCGACTTCTTCAGCTGCAACTTCTTTGATGTGGTCATCTGCCCCACCAGCTTCCAGGAAAACCAGTAGACATTGCTCAGTGAGGTATACATGCTCTGGATCATTTGGGTAGTCCACTGGAGTAAAACGGACCTGGAAAACATCAGTGATGGCGTTTTTCTTCTCCAATGGATCACTGACTGTCACTTGACTGACCCAAGAGGGGTATTCTTTGTCGTATGTGTATGAACTACTGCGCACTAGCAGCGATTCCCTCTTGTTTTTTGGTGATGGCAAGTGGGATATGAGCTACAGTCTAAAGCCAAAGCCCATGTACAGCTGTTACGGGATGTGGTCGAAGCTCCACTTGCAAGGTAGGCCTCGAACATGATCTTGATTGACCTGTCAGCATCTATCGCTCTCCAAACTGAGCAGTGCCTTCCAATAATACACTCCTATCTTCAGCATCACTTTCTAAAGTTCCATCCGCACAATTTGATGATAATGTTGTCCTCGCCGACAAGTCGCATCAACATGCTGTAGAGACCATTGTGATCGTCCTTGGATTGCACGACGATCGGAGGTGTCTTTGGGTCCCCCTTTCTCAGTTGTTCCAACGTCTTCGTTCCTCTGTTCGTCTCCACTTGAGGCGTTGACGAAAGTTGCGCTCTGCAAAAGGGTCGTTTGACGAGTTCTAAGCCTTCAGCGTCTACTACAGTTGCCTGTTTCGCTTTAATCCCTTGGGCGAAGAGCAGGAATTTCCAGAGGCAGCTTGCGCCCACCTCTTCATCTTCCTCGAAGTCGTCGACGTCTCGGGACGCGCTATCGACTCGTGTTCTTAAACTGGAAGTGGAACTTCCAAAGCAGCCACTTCGCATTCTGTAGTCACGCCCTGCGTCGTAGGCTGGTTAGAAGAAGGTGGGGAGCCGGATGCGGCAGCTGACGACGATGCTAACGCCACCGCCACACAGCGATTTGCCACACCCTTCGCAGTGCTAGCAACCTAACGAGTGGACATCGCAGCGCCAAGCGTAGGTCTGTCCGCAAGGTCGGAATCTCACTCCCTGACGCACAGTCTGCAAATCGTCGTTCTGGATAGGGTGGAGTTACACGTTCGTAAGCCTCCGTACCGTACATGGCGCATGCGCAGCCTACCACGGTTGCGCCCTCTGTGACTGGGCGTATGGCGCCACCCTTAGTATAAAACCGGCGGCAACTTTACATCGCACTCAAAGACTATTTTCAAGCACTCGGGCTGGCCGCACCGAAGAACGGTGTGTTTTGATGCGGGATAGTACTGGGTTGCACGTGTTGCCAACCTAATTTCCATTGCCTCTTTATAAACACTGTTCCAAAAACTAGAAGTAATGACACTCTTCTGCTACGACCGATTTTTCTTTTGCTTAAACGAGGGACACAGGATGAAATTTGGCGGACTGCGATAGTCTGGGCTTTTAGAGCAGTGTTCACAAAGAAGCTATTGAAATTAGATTGGCAGACAACTTCATTAATAAAGACAGTTCTTTCCCTCTTACCAGGTCTTGGAACCATGTACTGTCCCGCATGAAAACACAACGATCTTCGGTGCGACCAACCCGAGTGACTGAAAATAGTCTTTGAGCGCGGTGTGTCGTTGACGCAGGTGTTCTGCAAAGGGTGGTGGGCAGCAACTGTGGCAGAAGACGCATGCACCATGTGCGGTACGGAGCCTACATAGGACGATGACTCGCACGCAGCCTTGGCATCAGTTTTCAGCGGGACTCAGCAGCAGTGGCGTTCTCCTGAATATGGCGGACAGATGGGTCGCCGAAATATCGAGTTATGTTGATTTTAGGGTCTGGCGGCAAACCCGAAGAAATTGCCTCGTAATTAATATGTTTATAAATTAAAAGAAATGCCGTGAAGACTGTACCTTAAAGATAAAGTTGAAACTAAAAAGGCAATGGAACGTCACGATGGAAAACAGAATTCGTGAGAAGTGGCAACGATGGAAGAGAGACTGAAATACTTGAAAACAAAGAAAACATTATACTGTATAGAGAAATAATAAACAGTGAACCACTGTGTAAACATTTATACAAAACATTAGTGAAGTTTTCCTTGCAGAGTTGCTGAAACAAAGATACTACGATAGTGGGGAAAATAGTGCTGTATTTATAGGATATTGTAATGTGTGTCAGTAGAAAGGCAATAAATGCCAACTAGAAGTAAATGTGGAGGTATCAGTGAAAACTTGAGTATCAAGAACAGACAAGTCTTGGAGAAGAAAGTAGCTGGAGCGTTAGATCAGAACAGAATGTGGTAAAACGGATGCATTAGAAGGAATAAGTAGTGGACAAAAGGCAGAGAAAGAGGAAATTGTCGACGCTACTTTATTAAGACAAAACTATCTATGTCTCAATTTTTTAATCTCCTTTATGGTCATCAGATACCGCGTCAAGCAGGTAATTGTATGGCATTTCTGGAAGCTTCTTCTGCAGCCCAAACGCGTTGCATTCTTTCTCTGGCCGCCCGCGTCTCTTCTCTCTCTCTATCTCTCTCTCTCTCTCTATTTATCTATCTGTCTCTCCCCTGTTCAGCTGTTGTTCCGCTATTGCTCTGCGTGGAAGACCTTAAAGTTCTCGATCAGTGATCTGAGCTTTGGTCGGTAAGAGATATCTTCCCGATTCACTTCAGTGTTCTTGATGTCCTTCCTCACATCCTTTAACCATTTAACAGAAACTTGCCCAATACATTAAAAATTTGCTTCGTTTGTCGGCTTTCATCTATTCTGAACAGATATCCATAGTGTTGAGTGTTACTTAAGTAAATAAATTAGTGAAATCAAAGTGAACTAGAAATTAGAATATAAATGAAAAACTTGGTTTAGTTTAGAGAGTTACATACTGGCATTCAGCGTGCAGAACAGCAGAACAGAAGAAACAATGACCATGAAGTCAGCGAGTTCCACATAAGCGAGCGCTGTCGATTCAGCCGTCAGGGCATCGCCCGACCGGCTCACGTGTTTCTCAGTCGTCACATGCGATCAGAGGCCCCCGCCTACATTCCAAGAGCCAATGACCCAGGTCAAGAAGATTCTTCGAGAAGCTTTTCAACGTGACAGAAGAGGCAATGGCCGTGAAGTCGTTCACCTCCAGTGAACTGAAGTGAATAAATACGCGAGACGCGGTGGCCCCGGGAGAGGAAGACAGATGAAGACAGATGAAGACAGATGAAGACGGGGACGAAGACGAAGACGGAGACGGGAACGGAGACGAAGTCGAGAGACGAAGGAAGAAAAGAAGAGCAGCAGTAGTTTTCAGTCAGTTTCGGTGCTGAAGACCGTCATGCAAGAAGAGACTGCATCATGCACAGACGCACCAAGTTGAAACACGTATGTAACGCAGCAGCGATGGCGAGGCATTGTAGCATCTGTGACCAGAGAGTATGCGCTTAACCGCGCGAGTGTTGCGAGCGGTTCTCGGTCAGTCAGTCTGTCGTTGCGAGTCTGTCAGTTCAGTCGTTGCGAGTCTGTAGCTCGGTTTAGTCGTCATGCAGAGCGGTCGGTCAGTAGTAGCAGCCCAGTGCGGTTGTGTGATGTAGGCGGTCGGCAACACTGGTCAAGATGGTGAATAAGGTATACCATTAATTAATATAATCATTAGATAATGTAAAAAATTTATTTATTGTAATTATTCTCCAACAAGTTCCCCAATAATAATTTTTATTTCAAAAGCATTTTTTCAAAAATTTAATTTTTTATTGAACTAAAGATCTCGTTGCACTTCCCATTTCATTCCACTTCTTTTGAAGAAAAATTTCACTAGAATCAAAAAAAAAACAGAATATTATTATTTGCAATGCAGTTCCTCCAAGCGGTGCGCAACAACAAGAGCAGATATGTGACATCCATTTATTCCGAGGTAAGACTTTAATTCTGATTGTTTTACACAGGGCCAAAGACCGATATTTCGGTTTAATTAAATTTTCTTATCACTGAATGGACTTTAATTTTTCATGAGGAATTTATATTTGAGTCAGATTGCGAATTTCACATTTTTGTTGCCATTGTCAGTACATTTCATTGTGGGCAGGTTACGCTTAGAGCAATGTCCATCAGCATTTCTAATTAGCATCGTCCTTTCTTTAAAAATTTTGTGGGGAGGTTACACTTGGCTCCCCATTTCTATTAAGTATTGTCCATTCACTTTCTTTTAAAAATACGGTGGGGAGGTTACACTTGGCGACCCTGCCAGGATCGTATTTCGTTGAGAGTCTTTTGAACAACAGTCAGATATCTGCTCTTGTTTGCTTAGATATAATTAGGATTTAGCGCAACGCTGTTAATAATATTGTGACTTTCTCTCTACAGGTCAACGGCAGTTTGTTGCTTTGTTGTATTTGTGTGTTGCTTTTGCACTGTGTTGATTTGTTTTGTGAAAAATTTTGACTATTGTAAAAATGCCGCGAAAGACTGTGAATAGTGTATCGCGAAGTATTGTGAATGAAATTACCGACTTAAACAACGTGACCGATAGTAATTGTGATACGCAACGTAATGATGAACAAACGAACTCAATTGCCTCGTCTGTTAACTTGACGACAATTGATGACGCAGAATGCTCTATTGTAATGAGCGCTGCAGAGCTTAACACACCCGATTTGGAATACCCAAGTAACGAACAGACAAATTTGTCTAAAGAAAGTGATCAGGATACACAAAGTACGACGGATTTATTTAATTCCGGAACAGTGTCTGACAATGTACATCCGACTGATAAACGTTTTTGTAAATTACAGAATGACCAAATGGTCACACAAAACGCGACAATTGTAGATACACCATCAAACAGTAGTGAGAATAAAGTAGGTAATGTTACTTTGGAACAATTTATGACAATAATGCTACAGTCTAAGAACAAAAATGACGAAAATTTCAAACACTTAAATGAAAAACTTGACAATAATGACAAAAAACAAGACAAACTTAGTGAACAGGTCCGACAACAGAGTGAAAATTTCAAACAACTTAGGGAACAGAACAGACAGCTTAGTGAACAAATTAGAGACGTTGCCGCGCAGTGCCATGACACTAAGGAACAGTTGCGCGTGGAAATTGAGGCTTGTTCACGAAAAAATAGCGAAGAAATAAAGTCTGTTGCACAAGAATTAAGGGAAATGCAAACAGCCGCAACAGATACACTCAGAGACGAAATTAGCAGAGTCGCTAAACAATGCTCTGAAAAAGCTGCACAACTACGGGACGAGTTTAGAACAATGACGGTAGAAATGTCGCGCACTATGGACGCAAAGATAGACGCGAAATTCGAACAGCAGAACACTCAGATTAACGAGCGCTTTAGTCAGCACATACAGAACAGTGATACGCGTTTCCGCAAATTTATTCAAGATCAAAATAAAGTCAAACGTCAGGTTATGGAAACAATCACTGCACAAAGACAAGAGGACAAACGTAAAATGTTCGCGAAAGCGAAGACGTATGTAGACAATAATATTACTACAGTGTCCGACAAAATTAATACCATAGAACAATTGAACGCGGAATTACGGGATGAAATTTCTGATCTTAAATCAAAAACAGATACACACACAGTAAATATTCAAACAGTGACAGATAGATTCGAACAACTAGATCTAACACAGGATTGCGATGTCATCAAAGCTGATGTTAAAAAACTGAGCGAAACTACGCGCAAGTTGCAAAAACAGATTAATGCGTCTGATTCTAAAACCGATGATCAGGTTAAAATACTTACTGAAAGATGTGATGAATTGGCCAGTCGTATTGATGTTATCGAAAATACTAATGACAATAAATCAGACGATACTGCACCGGTTTCTTTTATCCAAACACCTGAATTTCAAAACTTACAACAGACAATTAATGAGATCGATTCATCTAACAACACGTTACGTAGGAAGTTATCAAATTTACAACAAGAAGTAACAGAGATGAAAAACATTTCAGTTAATAACATGCCACAACAGACGCCACTTTTTGAACATGTGTCTGACTCACGCA
Organism: Schistocerca piceifrons; assembly: GCF_021461385.2. Taxonomy (NCBI): domain Eukaryota; kingdom Metazoa; phylum Arthropoda; class Insecta; order Orthoptera; family Acrididae; genus Schistocerca; species Schistocerca piceifrons. The sequence continues at coordinate 343,906,895 of NC_060139.1, forward strand.
GCGTGTATAATGTGAAAAATTTACAGAGACTACGCGAATTAAAATCCGAAAAGCCACGCGACTTAAAATATGAAAAGCTACGCAACTTGAAATCCGAGATGACACAGACGAACAGATTCACACACAAACCTGAACGTGTTATCAAACTGAGTGACGAGAACGTAGATTTCGAGCAATTTGCATTTGTAAGAAAATCTAAAGAATTTAATAATGGCAGAACACAGATATACAATTTGCACTGTATACGACAATTTATTTTTGTACTTTCACCGCTATTACCTGTAATGGAGAAACTAGCTTTGAACCTGAGGCGACAATTTATTTTTGTATTTTCATCAGCATTACGTATTATGCTGAAACTGGAATTAGCAAGAATACAGCGATTTACTTTTGAAATTTTACCGCCATTGGCTATAACACAAAAGCTAAAAATTAGTTGCAGTGCGTGATAGACCTCAGGGGATTCATTACGCTTTAATGAATATGTGCCATAGCGAGCATAGGGCCCCGAGCTGTAGTAGTGCTGTTTCATCTTTAGTTTTCTGCACTGCTGCCTTTTCTTCTACTATCCTTTATATCTATCAAAATAGCTCTTTAACTATTGCTCTACCTAGAATTAAGAATTTGTAATGAAAACCCGATATGACAAAACTTTTACCGAATGTGACAATTTTCCGTAGGCACTCCCGTAATGACAACTACCGCCGTAATTTTAATAACAAATAAAATCGTAATCATCAGTATGTGTAAAATTATCAGCAATAGGAACCATATTTTTGTAACAATAGATGTTTTTCACCACAACAGCATGAAAGTAAGCCGCTTAGCATACGTAACCAACAATGCAGTCTACAAGGTCAACCAGGCTTTAATGTTCAGCCGCGTGCACGTATAGTCCCAGATCCAACAAATAGTAACGCATGGCAGCAAAGAAATAACCACGTACAGACAACACACTGTTTCAACTCGCATAGCAATACGCCGTATAGAAATTACTATCTTGACAGACGTAAAAATGATGAGCACAATTTTCAGCGTACATTTAATAACAGTCGATCTTATGAGCAGCAACAACATCAGCAACAACGAATAATCATGAATGAAACAGACAATAGGTGTCATCCATAGCGTAACACGTCCCTAAGAAATAACAGAACAGTTTATATAGTGGATATGCCACAACATTCTCCCGTAAATAATAACACGTACGATAGATTTTAACCAGATACAGCACAGATTGCATATTACAGTAACGCAAACATTACTTTTGACACGCAGAATTTTGTTCACGAGAATGTTATTTGAAACATGCTTTGTTGAATGCTCCACTTTTATCGCACCCAGATCTTACCAGAAATTTTTTCATTGCTACCGACAGTTCCAACACCGCTTTAGGCGTACACATTTTTCAGGAAATTGAAGAAGATGCCTCTACAGTAATTAAAAACATCGCATTTGCAAGTCGCATTTTGTCACCTGCTGAGCGAAATTATTCCGTTACAGAACTTGAAACATTATGTGTTGTATGGGCTTTTATGAGATTTAGGCACTTTCTTTATGGCAGACATACCACCGTCTACACAGACCACAGAGCAATACAATTTTTGCTTTCAGCCAAATTCACTCACGATAGATTAAGTAGATGGAAACTGTATTTACAGGAATTTAATTTTACAATAGTTCACATTCCCGGCACGCAAAATGTTGTAGCAGACGCACTATCGCGTTCTCTCGGCAACAATCAGCAAGACGTAGCAACCCACTTCTGCAAAACAAATTTCAGTGTCATGTACATTCAGCAAGTTGCATTTGAAAATTTTATTTCATCGTCATTACAGGACATAGCAAAGGAGCAAAATAAAGACAATGTGTGGAAAGAAATTAAACACCTTTGGCAAGATAAGAATAATGTTACGATTAGAAACCACTACACTGTACGCAATGACATTCTGTTTCGCCGCTCTCATCCTGACAGCAACATTTGGTTATTATGCATTCCTGACGAACTGGTTAACAAACTAATTTGGTACACTCATTTAAGTTACGCACATTACGGAGCAAGAAAATGTTTTCTTATACTGAGACAGAACTGTTATTTTGCCAACATGGAGAAACGTATACGACGAGTTTTAGCGTCTTGTAAAATTTGTCAGAAAGCTAAATCAGACACCACTTCACATATTCCTCCTTTATATCCCATTATACCTGTGAAATTAAGACACATGGCCGCAGTAGACATTTTTGGTCCGATTCCGAGAACTAACAGAGGTTTTTGCTACATCTTTGTCGCTGTTGAGCTCACTTCAAAATTTGTTACTTTCACTCCGTTACGCAAAGCTACTGCTAAAACTGTTTCGAAAGCATTTGTAAAACATTTTCTATCTCATGTAGGGCATGTAATGAAAGTAATTTCTGATAATGGATCTCAATTTCGTAGTAGTGTATGGACACGCATGTTACGAGCCAGAAACATTTCTCCGATCTATATATCCAAGTACCACGCTTCTTCGAACCCCTGTGAACGATTAATGAAAGAAATTGGTAAACTGTGTAGAATATACTGCCACAAAAGACATATTGATTGGGATACACACATACTCTCATTCCAAGATGTAATTAATTCCATTCCAAATGAATCCACTATGCTATCTCCGACTGTTATACTGAAAAACGTTGAACCACCGAACAAAATTAAAGAATTAGTAAAATTACCCAAATGTAGGCGACTAAGACACCACGAAGTAATTGACATTGCGCTGAAGAACATCAAACGTGCCGCAGAGCGCCGGAGAAGACAGCAAAAACAAGTTTGTACACGCCGCGACTTTCACGTTGGACAGAAGATATTAGTACGTACACACTATTTATCCAGCAAATTAAAAGGTAAGTGCAGTAAATTTGAACTTCTATACGCAGGTCCGTATCGGATTCGCAGCATCCCTCACCCCAATGTTGTACACGTCGAAACTTTGAGAACCAGAAAATCGAAAGGCAATCACCATATCTCAAACATTAAACCGTTTATTGAGTGAAACCACTGTATGATTCAACACACTATGATGCCATTTACTAATGCAATTAATTCACCTGACTAATTACTGATGATTATCGTATTTTTTCTTGGCAAGTGCCCGGCAAGGTAAGGTTAGCAGGTCGCTCTTCTTGTCGTTACACATCAGACCGTGCATATTTTTCCAGATGAATTTACACATTTATGACTATTTCTGCAGTTATATTTATGTGACTACTTATTGATGATTATCGTATTTTTTCTTGGCAAGTGCCCGGCAAGGTAAGGTTAGCAGGTCGCTTTTCTTGTCGTTACACATCAGACCGTGCACATTTTCCATTTTTTTGTGTATATGACTGTACTCCAGTTTTGTTTGTATGCACTATGAAATAGTTAAGATATAACACACACCAGTCGACTTTGACATTTTTTTTTTGCCTTATGACATCTCAACATCGTGACTGTTTCACATTTTTTTTTTTTGCTGCTGCATTGTATTATTCTGTGTATAATTTTGTTTTTGAACTCTGTAAATGTTTTTGACATATTACGTTTTCTGTCATGTTATGCTGTAGGGTTAATTATGTTACCATAAACCAGTCATTATCTAGGGGGTATATGATTTAAATGCAGGACATTAATCTTTGTTCATCAATTTCAGAAAGGAATGATGATTCTAAGAAATAAATTTAACATAAATGGAAATTTCACCTACGGAATAAACGAAAGGAGGTGCAATAACTTTATGAGGGAGAGTAAAGGGATCAGGATTAACAAGCATTAACAAGACTATACTATACTCATCACAGAATAGCAGTCTTAACTAATTTTTTCTTTCAGAATACAAGGTGATTGATGCAGGCTGTCAGAGAGAACTACACATCTTAGTTTTAGTGATGAAATATGCTAGAGATAAGGAATAGTTATGTAATGAGTAATGAAGTGATTTTTTGCAGATGATAGTGAATACTGATGAATAATGATGAAGGAAATGGTATTATGAATAATGAAGTTTTTCTTTACAGGTGATGATAATGGTGAAGTTATGATGATATGGATAATGAAGTTTTTTTTTTACAGATGAGGATAATGTTGAAGTAATGTATTTATGCTACGTAGTTATTTAAGTATTTGTTGCAGTTTGCTTTGACAGCAGGTGTTATATTGCATAGTAGGATGACGGAAAGTTTTGGAAAGGACAGCTATGGAACACATTTTTATACACATTTCACTACCTGTTAATTCGAAGTTCACTACTTTTCAGCATAGTGTGCGTTTCTTCTTTCAGGTCAATAATCCGTTTTTGTATTTTTTCCCGGAGAAGTTTTTCATGACACTTACTAAACCTGTTACTTATTATACCTGTTCTAGTACTTGCATTTTTATATTTTTACCCATTTGTGTCTATCGTTTATAAATGTGATCACATGTACTGCGTTGTTACATAATCTTGCTACAGCTGACTCATGACGAATGACGTTACCTATCCTCATTTGCAGCAATAGGTCAAAAGCAAAAAGTATTATGCCTCAGCAATTAATTATCGATCCCAACGCAATGCATTACTACCAAAAAATGTATTACCAGTCCCACATAATGTCACTAGTTTATGATAATTCTGAATAATACTGATCAACTATGAATAGCATGTCACTTGAGTAATGACCTCTTAATGAGACTATATTCAAAATAATGCTTTGTCACTAGCTAATAACTGCCACTGTTTATTGTAATGATACCACTTATAATGCCCGTGATTATTAATGATTTGACTGTAATTAACTGATTTTAATAATGACTTTGTAATGGTCGGAATACTACTGAAGGAGGAACACTGTTTATTGTAATGTTACCACTTATAATGCCTGTGATTATTAATGATTTGACTGTAATTAACTGATTTTAATAATGACTTCGTAATAATCTGAACAATACTGAATGATGATTTTATTCAATACTTGCTGGCCACTGAGTGCCAATAATTAATGTCACTCCACGAATTGTTATTAATTATGCCATTGATTAGCTCTTGTTTCCAATGTTGATACTTTGTTGTTGGAAATGAATGTGACTGTTTCATAATGCTTTGTAATTAGGAAAAGACTAATGATTCTTAATAGATTGGAATGACACATAATTAATTAACTATGGTACTGTTTAATAATGCTTTGTAATTAATTAAGGCTAATAATTCTTACTATATTGAAATGACAAATGATCAATTAATTAACTGTAATTAGACAAATGATTAATTAACGACAAATGATTAATTAACTGTAATTATACAAATATTTAATTAACTGTAATTAGACAAATGATTAATTAATGACAAATGATTAATTAACTGTAATTAGGAAAAGGCTAATGATTCTTAATTATACTCTGTAACTGGAAAAGAATGCGATTATTTAATAATGCTTTGTAACTAGGAAAAGAAGATTACTGATTCTATGTAAAACAATTAATGAACATTTTTCTGTAATACTACATACATGGTACAGAAATGTTCAATAACTGGGCTATGAATGCCGCACACTACTACTGTAATTGACAATATTATGCGACTTAATGTCCTTCACCTTATGAGCTAACTACCCTGAATTACTGCAATGTCCATTTGTCCTGTTTATCCTAGTGATCATGGAGCACTATCTTTGGTTTTGCACTAATTCTACGTTGGTGTGCCTTGTAAGAGTGTGGTGTTGACACGACATGCTGTCCACCACCGTGAGCAATGAAGACGTTATTATGGTCCCACTGTTTGGTGTACCTAATGTACTGCCAAAATGAAAACATGGAACATTACTACGACAGTTCAGTGTCTTGGCTACACTGATAAATTCTGATGGGGAAAGAACTTCAAGTTGTGTCACTTGGTGTTGTACTTCTGTGGAAGATATGGACTTTCAGAGCAGCTGTGTGCAATCTAAAGTGCTACAACCATGATGCAATCCTTCCCTTTCCTATCCTGATTCTTGCCACATAGTTCATAGGTTATACATTTTTCGATTCGCTGAACTCCAATGCGAATACACTTATGTCACTTGTCAATATAATATTTTTGCCAGTCTGTTCATTTGTTCTGAATATGCTAAAGAATTTTTTCAGTGCCTGTGCACTTTATTATCTGTCAAATAATTTGTATATACTTTTCTGATTTGCTACTATGTTTTGTACTCACTTTTTGTCTTTGTCTGATATATTTTGTACTTAGTGCGTGTGCACAACATTTACTTTATGTACTACATCTAATTATTCTTGCCAGTCTGTTTATTTGTTCTGCATATGCTAAAGAATTTTTTCAGTGCCTGTGCACTTTGTTATCTGTCAAAAATTTTGTATATACATTTTTCTGATTTGCTACTATGTTTTGTATTCACATTTTGTCTTTGTCTGGTATATTTTGTACTTAGTGCGTGTGCACAACATTTAAATATTCTGTAAGTTGTAGAATTTTGTTAATTAAAGAAAAATTTTGCCGCGCTTGGCAAGTCCAAATGACTCACCATCGCTGCCAAATTTTTGCCCCCCCAGTGGAGGGTTATGAAACACGTATGTAACGCAGCAGCGATGGCGAGGCATTGTAGCATCTGTGACCAGAGAGTATGCGCTTAACCGCGCGAGTGTTGCGAGCGGTTCTCGGTCAGTCAGTCTGTCGTTGCGAGTCTGTCAGTTCAGTCGTTGCGAGTCTGTAGCTCGGTTTAGTCGTCATGCAGAGCGGTCGGTCAGTAGTAGCAGCCCAGTGCGGTTGTGTGATGTAGGCGGTCGGCAACACTGGTCAAGATGGTGAATAAGGTATACCATTAATTAATATAATCATTAGATAATGTAAAAAATTTATTTATTGTAATTATTCTCCAACAAGTTCCCCAATAATAATTTTTATTTCAAAAGCATTTTTTCAAAAATTTAATTTTTTATTGAACTAAAGATCTCGTTGCACTTCCCATTTCATTCCACTTCTTTTGAAGAAAAATTTCACTAGAATCAAAAAAAAAACAGAATATTATTATTTGCAATGCAGTTCCTCCAAGCGGTGCGCAACAACAAGAGCAGATATGTGACATCCATTTATTCCGAGGTAAGACTTTTATTCTGATTGTTTTACACAGGGCCAAAGACCGATATTTCGGTTTAATTAAATTTTCTTATCACTGAATGGACTTTAATTTTTCATGAGGAATTTATATTTGAGTCAGATTGCGAATTTCACATTTTTGTTGCCATTGTCAGTACATTTCATTGTGGGCAGGTTACGCTTAGAGCAATGTCCATCAGCATTTCTAATTAGCATCGTCCTTTCTTTAAAAATTTTGTGGGGAGGTTACACTTGGCTCCCCATTTCTATTAAGTATTGTCCATTCACTTTCTTTTAAAAATACGGTGGGGAGGTTACAAAGTCCGCCGCTGTAATGGAATAGCAAGCAGCAGCCGCGGCGCCAGAAGACAGAAGTTAAAAGGTATTTGAAGTCTGGTTTTTACATACCCGGGTGACTCGTGAGGACGGGAAGGAGACGGCCTCACCTCAGCAGTCACCTGTGAGCTGGGATAAAGACCTGACAGCCGAAGACTGGCAAGCGGGAGTCCGTGGTTCGAGTTCGGGACACTGGCCTTGCCCCGCCGCGCCGCTCCGCTGGTCGACGCACAACACACGCGGCCGCTTAGAGAAGAGAAACACTAGGACGCCACACCCAAGGTATCATCCGATGCACGACTTCGCTCGCAATAGTTAAACCGGCCACCTCGCGCTGCGCGTCTCCCGTCAGCTGGGCGAGACGGCGACACGAGATACACACCGCTACGCGTAATCAGACGCCGCCGCTGCCGCCGCCGCCGCAGCGGAAGACTTCACAACGACACAGCTGCCGCTCTCCGAACCAGAACATCCCGTAAGATACAGTTGTACAAATCTTCAATAAAAGTTATCTTATGTAAAAATGATGTTTCATTCGACCTCATACCCGAGCCAAGGAAGAACCCACCATGCCCACATGTTGTTAAGAGAGAAAAGTTAATTTATTTAATGCTTTAGAATGCTCATCCTGACAATTGACAGCATCCAAAGAGAAAACCCAGTTACATTGAGTGACAGAAGTGTCACATTTAGTAACACAACTGTTACATTTGATGTCAGAAGCCGTTTTAGTTGTTACAATAGAACTTCAATCGTCATCATCAGCTACTCATTTCATGTAAATATTCTCTTCTTCGAAGCCTATATATACTGTCAGTCTGTTACGGTATATAAGAACTCATAATTTTGCGCAGAATGTTGCGCTCTGACTTCTCGGCTTCTTTTAGCCCAGCTTTTCCCGACATTTTGAAGCATTCATACTTGATACAAACATTCGGCTTTGATCACTAGGTTATAGTGACTGAGTTTAGCTTTTCTGGATATTGCCATTTTTTTGTATAGGACATGCGTCATACGAAAAACAGCAGCCACCTTCGCTTGTCTGCTGCCGTTGGCTTACCTGTAAGGCTGCACATATAAACAATCATGAACCTGCAGTGAAAGCCGTTGCCTTTGGCAGAGCATCCAACAACAACAACAACAACAGCAGAACTACACATAAAAATAACGTCCATCACAATGAGGTTAAGGCTAGAGAAAATTAAAGGGATAACCGTATCGGACTTCTAACTATCGTGCAGGAAATCTAAAGAGAATATTAATTTTTGGAGAAAAATTTAAGCTGGCATTATGAAACACTGACTCTCAGCTTTATTTCTGATAGTGACAGTGCTTTAGATAAAGGCGTGGAGAACAAAGAAAGGAAATTAAAATACGAGAGAGGATGTTGATTTGCTGTTTTGTATCAGCTATTGTTGAACAAGTAGTCACTCTTATTTTTTCCCAAAACACCAGATTGCACCAGGCATGTAAGATTCAACGACTGTGTAAACGCCGTACACGCAGCTACAGGAAAGGATCTTTGTTTGCTGTTTTGCGACAGGCTTAGTTAAACAACGTAATCTTACTTATTGTTCAGGTACTATTTACTCATTCCAAGGCTTTATCATCGCATCTGTCACTTTCCATTCGCCAACTTACAATCTCCCCTCCTTACATTTTTTGCTCACGCTTCATTTCAACAGTTTAGTTTGTGGCGATCAGACTTGAATAAGGGATGGCTGACCGTCTTGCCTAAACCGAATATGTGTCTCTGTACTTTATTAATGTTCCTCAAATTTAAATGGAAAAACTGTTGCTTCCGTAGGATAACAGCATCGTACTTACTATTTACTCTGTTTAGTAACTTCCTAAATAACACACTTGCCTAGTTATGAATATTATCGTATTAACAGTCACATATATTCCATTTCACAATGAGGTTTGTCATTGCCATATTGCAGTTCCAAATTGATCTTTCGCACTACGACAGACCATGATAGCATTAATAACTGTTCAGGTGATAATATGTTCGCCAACGGAAACCATTCGTTAAGAATGGTTTCGTGTTTAATTACGAGCACCCTCCGTGAGTATACCAAATAATTACTCACTCTTGCCATACCAATGGACGGTCCAGACTCAGATGAGCCCCCTCCGTGAGTATACCAAATAATTACTCACTCTTGCCATACCAATGGACGGTCCAGACTCAGATTTCATCATGTCAGCAAACTATTCAAAAACATTATGGTGAGACGCAACTGCACGTAATTGTTCTGCGCAAAACCCAAACTACGACTCCAACTTCAGAGTCTGGCATGTGCTGGTAGTGCTTGGGAATTTCTGAATTAACAACAAGACAATGCCCCGGCTGGAGAAGGCACGCAATTTTCTACGTCATATCACTGCTGATAGGATTACCCTTACATCCCCCACCACTAGAATTTTTTCAAAAAAAAAAAAAGTCACCTTTTTTTGAAAACTAAAAAAGAAACTAGAAAATAAATCCTAAAATTTTTTGATTCAACAAGAAGATCGTCATAAAAACAAATATCTGCGCACTAATAAATAACAATGGTTTCCCCCGCGTAAGCCATCATAACAGTAATACCATAAAAATATCAGGCATACTTCTCGTTTTCTTAAGCCCTATACCTAAAGTAGCAATCTGTTTACATTTCTGTTGGTACAAGTGCTACATAGACATATTACGCACAAGGAAATCAGTCTCATCCAAGACAACAACAAAATATGAAAAACATCTTATCATGTTAACTTTAACTTATAGTAAAGAACCTTAGGACTCTACATAAAACACAGCATTCTTTCCTCAAATGAAAATGAAAACAGTTTATTATCATTATGTCTATAAGATAACGGAGAAAACAAGACCCAAGAAACTTTTACTACTTTATTGTCAGTATTCCTACTCATGGAGAAGACCACAAACAGAAAATATATAACTCAAGAATGGTCTAGTAATGTATATGATGTGATCAGAGTTTAAGTTTTACTATCCAGCGTGATACCAATACATAGACAAAAGTTTGTTTTAATGTAAAGTTTCCACACAGAGATAAAAATATGATTTTATAGTTAATAAACGTTCTAAGATGAAGCAGTACAGGTTGTTATTAGTGACTGAAAGAAAATACTGCGCTCCTTCGCTGTACAAAACTCCAAACCACACGCACGCTCGGTGATAGATGAGTGTAATAGCTGATTTTGACGTCTGTTACCGGTTGAGACCGCTAAGTCTTGGTCTGCTACAAATGCTATGTGCATCGCTGTGTAACTCCAACTCTGCTGTCATGGTTGGCCGTACCAACGAATTTGATAAGATGGAGGGGGAACAACATTTAGAATATGTTACGCCATATCTCTGGTTGCACGGACGATTGTAAATCGAATTTAAAATTTCCTATAGTTTGCCTTTAGACCAGATTTTCCTAAATCGCTTTAGGCAAATGCCTGGGTGGTTCACTTGAAAGGGCACAGCCGACTTCCTTCTCCATCCTCCCCTAATCCTACGGGACCGATGACATGGCTGCTAGGTCCCCTCCCCCGAATCAACCAACGAACCAAATTTACTTTTGAGAGCAGCAAGGTGTAATATGCCACTCGGATTGAACTTAACAAATTTACAGCTATTTACAAATCCCACTTGGCGGGTCTCCTTTCACCCTTATTCCAGTCTGACTTGCAACACACCTAACTTCGTTCTTTTGCTTCTTGTCAATTGTTTGTTCTACATTCTGATCAACATTCTACTGAAACTCCATTAGCACTGTATTTAAAATATCTGTCTTTCTTATCATGTCTCCTAGCTGTAGAATTACTTCTTCCTTCGGTTTAGTACGTACTTCTCTCTCATCTAGTTTTCTGGCGCACTTTTCGACCTCTTGTTGTACCTTACTTAAACGTGTATTATATGTACTTTCGACCCCAGTGACCTATTCGTATATGGCCGCGTGTTATATTTCCTGCTCCCGTTTGAGCTCAGGGATTACCATTTGTTGCCCTTTTTTAAGATTCGACATAACCTTCTCTTGGCTTTCTTTGAACAGTTTCAATTCAACTGCGGTTTTTCCCGACTCTCCTCTAATACCTTCCTATATTCTCTCGCAATTTTCTCTTGATTTTCCTTTAATTCATTCAGAGTTTTCCCTAGACTTCATCTCTTTGCTGTTTTCTCGCAACTTTCCATGAAAGCTTTTTATTCTTTCGTGGCTTTGTCTTGATTCCCCCTAAATTCCGACTTTAATTTCTTCGCTGTTTTCTCTTGACCTTTCTTTATCATGTTGAATTGCGTCACTATACCCAACCGACTGATACCTTAAGAAGGCTTACACTCTGTTTAGTTACTCAGCGCGGTTCTCTCTAAATTTCCAGTTTTTGAATCTGTTGCGTCGAGGTTTTACTAGCACATACCTCCATCGTTAGTCCCTTGTCCAGGTAATTATCCCTTAGTCACACCCTAAAACTGGAAGCTTTGAATCCTGCTCCATCCTATTTTCCCTCTTTACCAAGCCAAGCTCCCACAACACTACCTAGTGGGATTTTCTCCGTTACCGACGACATTTTTACAATTGAACATCAAAAGTACAGAACACAAGCCTGTTTTCTTCCACACAGATTTGGTTAGGCGCCAAAAAAAACGCCGCTCCCTGCGCTTATCGTGCTAGTCGTCTTGAACTGCTGTAATGAAAGATACTGTAGAGTGCCCAACGTGGCGTCGAATGCAATTTTTTTTTTTCGTAGAGTGCCGTCTCTAACATGGTATTTTCGGCGATGGCACACGGTTTTACCCTTGCGGCGATCGGACGTGAGTGACGAGAACGTACGTCCCGCTTTCGTCTACTTCTACGTAATTACTCTCCTATTCACAATGAAGTGCCTGGCAGAGGGTTCAATGAACCATATTCAAGCTGTCTCTCTACCGTTCCACTCTCGAACGGCACGCGGGAAAAACGACGACTTAAATTTTTCTGTGCGAGCCCTGATTTCTCTTCTTTTATCGTGATGATCATTTCTCCCTATGTAGGTGAGTCCCAACAATATGTTTTCGCAATCGGAGGAGAAAACTGGCGATTGAAATTTCATGAGTAGATCCCGTCGTAACGAAAAACGCCTTTGTTTTAATGATTGCCACTCCATTTCACGTATCATGTCTGTGACACTATCGACCATATTTCGCGATAATACAAAACGAGCTGCCCTTCTTCGTACTTTTTCGATGTCATCCCTAAGTCCCACCTGATGCGGGTCCCACACCGCACAGCAATACTCCAGAATAGGGCGGACAAGCGTGGTGCAAGCAGTCTCTTTAGTAGACCTGTTGCACCTTCATAGTGTTCTGCCAATGAATCGCAGTGTTTGGTTTGCTCTACCCATAATATTATCTATGTGTTCGTTCCAATTTAGGTTATTTGTAATTGTAATCCCTACGTATTTAGTTGAATTTACAGCCTTCAGATTTGTGTGACATATCGCGTAATCGAAATTTAGCTGATTTCTTTTAGTACTCATGTGAAGAACTTCACACTTTTCCTTATTCAGGGTCAATTGCCACTTTTCGCACCATACAGATATCTTATCTAAATCATTTTGCAAGTCGTTTTGATCATCTGATGACTTTGCAAGACGGTAACTGACAGCGTCATCTGCAAACAATCTAAGACGGCTACTCAGATTGTCTCCTATGTCGTTAATATAGATCAGGAACAATAGAGGGCCAATAATACTTCCTTGGGGTACGCCGGATATTACTTCTGTTTTACTCGATGACTTCTGACAGGAAATCACGAATCCAGTCGCACAGCTGAGGCGATACTCCGTAGGCACGCAGTTTGGTTAGAAGACGCTTGCGAGGGACGGCGTCGAAAGCCCTCTGGAAATCTTAAAATATGGAATCAATTTGACATCCCCTGTCGATAGCACTTATTACTTCATGAGTATGAAGAGCTAGTTGTGTTTCACAAGAACGATATTTTCTGAAACCGTGCTATGTGTCAATAAACCGTTTTCTTCGAGGTACTTGATAATGATCGAATACAGTATATGTTCTAAAACCCTACTGCAAATCGACGTTGGTGATGTAGGCCTGTAATTCAGCGGATTACTTCTACTTTCCTTTTTGGGTCTTGGTGTGACCTGAGCAATTTTCCAGTCTTTAGGTACGGATCTTTCTGTGAGCAAGTGGTTGTATATAATTGCTACATATAGAGCTATTTTATCACCATACTCTGAGAGGAACCTGACTGATATACGATCTGGACCGGATGCATTGCCTTTATTAAGTTATTTAAGCTGCTCCGTTACTCCGAGGATATCTACTTCTATGTTTCTCATCTTGGCAGTTGTTCTTGATTGGAATTCAGGAATATTTACTTCGTCTTCTTTGGTGAAGGAGTTTCGGAAAACCGTGTTTAATAACTCTGCTTTAGTGGCACTGTAATCAGTGACTTCACCGTTGTTATCGCGCAGTGAACGTATTGATTGCGTCTTGCCACTGGTATGCTTTATGTATGACCAGAATCTCCTTGGGTTTTCTGCCAGATTTCGAGACAGAATTCCGTTGTGTAAATTATTAGAAGCATCTCGCATTGAAGTACGCGCCATATTTTGAACTTCTGTAAAACTTTGCCAATCTTGGGGACTTTGCGTTCTTTTAAATTTGGCATGCTTTTTTCGTTGCTTCTGCAACAACGATCTGACCCGTTTTGTGTACCATGGGGGATCAGTACCATCACTTATTAATTTATGTGGTATATATCTCTCAATTGGTGTTGATACCATCTCTTTGAAAACATTCCACAACTTCATCTTCGTGCCGTCGCTAATTGTTACGCCGGAATCACGTTTCTTCTCACTAATCTAAGCCGGGACTGACGAGAGCATTCCTTTTTAACTTTTCTACGTCTACATTGCTTGCTATTAAAATTGCAAAAAAACTGATGACAGCATACGAACAAAGTCAAATTAGCATGAAGTGTGCAACAAGGTTGGCTACACACTAATCAGCCCGAACATTATGGCCACCTCCGTAATAGCTGGTATATCCACCTTTGGCACCGATAACAGCGACGACGCATCGTGGCCAGAAGCAATGAGGCCTTGGTATGTTGCAGGAGAGAGTTGGCATCACATCTGCACACACAAACCACCTAATTGCCGTAAAGTCCAGGGAGGTGCGATGAGTTCTGACGTCTTATTCAATCACATCCCAGATGTGTTCGATCGGGTTCAGATCTGACGAGTTGGAGGGGGGGGGGGGGGCAGCAGCATAATAATTGGAACTCGAACCACTCTGTCACATTCCTGTCCTTGTGACACGGCGCATTATATTGTTGAAAAACGCCACTGCCGTCGGGAAACATGACTGTCATGAACGGGTGTACGTGGTCTGCAGCCAGTGTTCGATACTCCTTTGCCGTCGTGGTGCCTTGCACGAGCTATACTGGACCCATAGACGCCCACGTGAATTTTCTCCGCGAGCTTGTCTCTGTCCGGTAGCACAGATGTCAAGGAGCTATTCCCTGGAAGACGACGGATTTGCTTACTCCCAAACGTACCATGAAGAAGGTATCGGGATTCATCAGACATGCAAAGCTCTGCCGCTGAGCCAACATCCAGTGCCGACGATCACGTGTCCATGTCAGTTGTAGTTGCTGATGTCGTGGGGTTAACAATGGTGTATGCATGGGTCGTCGGCTATGGAGGCCCATCGTTAGATGTGTTCGGTACACTGTGTGTTCCGACACACTCATACTCTGCCCAACATTAAAGCCTGATGTAAGTTCCGCCATAGTTCGTCGCCTGTTCTGTTTTACCAGTCTGCCCAACTTATTACGTCCGCTATGTGTAATGAGGGATGGCCGCCCAACCCCACGACGTCTGGACATGGTTTTACCTTGGTTTCGCCACGTGTTGAAGACACTCACCGCAGCACTCCTCGAACATCCGGCAAGTCGTGCAGTTTCCGGGAAGTTCGTGCAGAGTCTCTGGGCCATTGTAATCTGCCCTCGGTCAAACTCAGATCACGCTCCTTCCCCATTCCACACACGAACAGTACACTCGCTGATACTACACGTACCGTGCGTGTGTGTGACTAGCGGTCATTCGTCGCCAGGTGACGCTGCTATCGCTTGGATGGATTTATATCGATAATGGGTGGGTGGTCTTAATGTTTGGGCTGATCAGTGTACAAATATTAGCATTTCAGCACAAAGTATAATGTATAAGGTAGGAATAATGTCATCAGCATTCTGTATATAACGAATATAAAGAGAACTGTATTACCGGCCGCAAATAGTATTTGAATGTTGGTTGTTTGTAAGAAGTTCGTTTTACATCACATGAAAACTAGAAACGCCTTACAGTACATATCAGAATTCAACAGCTGCAGGATCTTGCTTGGCCTATCGAGACTGTTCTAAACTGTTGCGAGATACGAGGTGCGACAATAAAGTAATGAGACTGATTTTCTTTGCAAGATGTGGCAACCCTGCAGGCTTGCGTAGGCACAATATCTTTGACCTTGGTCTATATGCTGCTTCTAGTCCATGCAGCACATCAATGCAACTGCTCAGTCGTGAGTTGTGCTGTAATAAGTTAACATGTGTTTGTGTCTCTCGTCACGGAAATGGAACCGAATAATATTGTGTAACAGTATGCCATTTCTTTTTGCGTTAAAATGGGTGAAATCGCAACGACAACTTACGGTAAGCTTCTGAAGGCTTTTGGAGAGGAGTTTATGTCAAGAGCTCAAGTTTTTCGTTGGCATAAAATGTTTAGTGAAGGTAGAACGAATGTTAAAGACGAAGACCGCAGTGGACGGCCATCAACCTCACGGACGGATGTCAACTTGGCCAGGGTGCGTGAACTCGTACGATCTGATCGAAGATTATCCGTGAAAATGATTGCAGAAGAACTGAACATCAATTGAGAAACGGTTCGTCTAATAATAACTGAATATCTTGGTATGAGAAAGATTTGTGCAAAAAAGGTCCCCAGAAATCTCACACCACAATATAGAGAAACACGGAAAAATGTGGCAGCCGATCTGTTAGAGCAGACGGAAATCAATCCAGAATTGTTGAGCCGTGTTATCGCTGGTGATGAAAGTTGGTTTTTTCAGTATGATCCAGGGACAAAACGCCAAAGTTCGCAATGGTGCTCAAAGGGATCACCCAGACCAAAAAAAGCTCGCATGTCAAAGTCAAAAGTGAAGCGCATGCTTGTGTGCTTCTTTGATTCCAAGGGAATTGTCCATAAAGAGTGGGTGCCTCCTGGACAAACAGTTAACCAATATTACTACAAAGAAATTTTCGAAAGACTTCGTAAAAGAGTTCTTCGTGTCCATGCCAACATTGCTGGTAATTGGATTCTGCATCACGATAATGAGCCATTCCATACTGCTCTCTCAGTACAGCAATTTTTAACCTCAAAACAAATTTCAGTGCTACCACAGCCACCTTATTCACCAGATATCACTCCGTGCGACTTTTTTCTATTTCCAAGAGTCAAGACGTCGGTCAAGGACCGACAACAACACAAGATGTCCAAAAAGCTGTAGAAAGGGTCTTGGAAAATATTAAGAAGATGAGTTTCAGAAATGTTACCATCAATGGCAGAAGCGCTGGAAAAAGTGTGTGCAATCAGAAGGGAACTACTTTGAAGGAGACAACACTAAACTTGACTAAAACGGTAAGCAACATTTTTTCATCAGTCTCATTACTTTATTGTTGCACCACGTATTGCTACTCACATTTGTCAGAATCCCACCACTGCCATGTGATTATTGAATAAATAGGCTGAGAAGAACAGTACTCAAGATCTCATTAGCTCCACGTGACTAGTGCCTGAGAGAACAATTAGGATTGCTCAGCCACGCCACATTAGTCATGATACGGGCTTGTTTGCAGCAGGTATTCAGATGGACAATGTGACGACGTTTGAAGCACCACGAACTGCCAGCAAGGCGATCATTGTGATGGTGTCTTTTGACGTTGCATTAAAAAGGCGCACTGACAGTGTTAGGCACAACGAGGGTACACACCACATCTGGTTCACACAGTCGGTAATTTGGACAGCAGCCTTTCATTTTCGACGTTAAGGCCAGTGGCTATGTCCTGTCTTTGAAATCTTCACTACGTTATCTTTCGACACGATAACGCTGTGTTGTTCTGACCTACCTCACTACGGAAGGTGTTCCATTGTTGCCGCTCCTAAAGATCTTTCACCCACTGGCAACGTCTACTCATGGGTTGCCGAGAGACTGGCATGCTACCGTTTATCAGCAACTACGATTGATAAAGTCTGGCATAGAAATAAAGCAGCATGGAATGATGTACGAGTATATCTCACTGGCTCTCATTTAAGCACAGTTAGAATCTGTGGACAGATAGATAGAGCCATTGTTGCTGCCAGAAGTGGCGGCTCTGTAAGCACACTGTACAACAGTATTTAAGATTTTATCGAAATCCCGTAACTGCCTCCCATTGCGATGTATATGTTTGAAATTTGGCTCAAAGATGCCTTCAAACTACGTCTGTAGTAGTACAAAAGTGTGGCGCCCTGCAACGTCGCCCTCGGACTCGGCGACGCTTGAAACAGCAGGGTGTCGACACATGTCAAAAGAAGGCCAAAGCTCGGAAGTTTATGTGAGCTGTAAGGTGGGTTAATGATATCGCATTGGCACCAAATTACACCACCGTTCTGCTTAATGCTATTGTGTATGAGGGGCGTTTGAAAACTCCGTGCAAAAATAAAAACTACTTACGTGTTTGGGGTAAACCTTTTTTATTTTTCGACATAGTCTCCTTTTAGACTTATACACTTTGTCCAACGCCGTTCTAATATGTTGATTGTTCAAGTCTGCAAAATAGCTATTAGTTGCTGCAATCACCTCCTCATTTGAATAAAATCTTTGTCCTGCCAGCCATTACTCCAAATTGGGGAACAAATAGTAGTCTGAAGGAGCCTAGTCTGGAGAATAGGGGGGATATGAAACAAGTTGGAATCCTGTTTCCATTAATTTTGTGACCACAGCTGCTGATGTGTGTGCTGGTGCATTGTCGTGATCGAAAAGGACTTTTTTGCGCTCCAATCGCCAGCGTTTTTCTTGCAGCTCGGTTTTCAAACGGTCCAATAACGATGAATAATATTCACCTGTAAAAGTTTTACCCTTTTCCAGATAGTCGATGAGGATTATCCCCTGCGAATCCCAAAAGACAGTCGCCATAACCTTTCCGGTCGAAGGAATGGTCTTCGCCTTTTTTGGTGCAGATTCTCCCTTCGTAACCATTTGTTTAGATTGTTGTCTCAGGATTGTAGTAATGTATCCATGTTCAATCGCAGTGACGAAACGACGCATAAAGTCCTGCGGATTCTTCCTGAACAGCTGCAAACCATCCTTGCAAAACTACACACGATTCCGTTTTTGGTCAAGCGTGAGCAATCGCGGAACCCATCTTGCGGATAGCTTTCCCATGTCCAAATGTTTATGCAAAATATTATGTACCCGTTCATTCGAGATGCCCACAGTACTAGCAATCTCATGCTCCTTAACTCTTCTGTCATCCACCACCATATCATGGATTTTATCAATGATTTCCGGAGTCGTAACCTCCACAGGGCGTCCAGAACGTTCAGCATCACTTGTGCCCATATGGCCACTGCGAAAACTTTGAAACCACTTATAAACTGTTCTAATCAAAGGTGCAGAATGATCGCAATGTTTATCAAGCTTCTCTTTAGTCTCCTGAGGGTGTTTTGCCTTTCATAAATTAATGTTTAATCACCACACGAAATTCTTTTTCGTCGATTTTTTGACATTTACTCGAATTTCTTGATTCACACGAATGCCAAATACAAATAAATAGACCAATATGGCTGAAGCTTGGTGTGCGTTCTTTCCAAAGATGCTACTAACTAAACATGACCTCGATACGCGCCGGTGGTGTAATCTCTCGGACTTTGCACGGACTTTTCAAACGCCCATCGTACGTGTCACGCGGTGAGAAGGTCGTCACAGTCCCTCTTGACGTCTTTGTTATGGAGATCAGGACCACGACACACAGCGTTGAAATACACGGTTTTCTTGTTGGTGGCGGAGGGAAACATTGCAGACACACCGCCGCTCAGGATCGACACGAAAAAGCCTCAGCTGGTGGCATAAAGAGCGTCAATGAAGCACCCTTTTTCCTGGGGCATTGATTCCTTCACATTTCGCGGTCGGAAACGACATTTCGCATTGCGATGAGCAACAGGAAGATTTCTTCACTGTCTTTGACACTGCTTACACCCTCGGACCTTTCAACGCTTCTTTCGGGATATTATGGCGCTGCATCACCATTCAACATGATTGCACCCCTTTGGAGTGCAGCGCGACCTCAATTTTTGCTCCTGTGTTCAGGATGGAACCATAGGGAGCGTTCAGAACCATTCAACGAAATTTGACCGCGACCGGAAGCAGAAAAGGATACTGCTGCTTCTTCAGCCCTTTTGTTTTCCGCCCTCCTGTGGCGTGATTACGTGGGAGCGCAACATTAGCATGTGCGTGAATAAAACGGCAAAGCTTCTCTCTAAGAAGCCCCTCCCCCTCAAGTTCGACAACACCCTCGGTACCACCCACACACCTCTGTTGAGCACATTAGGAATGTACCTTCAGAAAGTTTGTCACCAAGTCTGCCTGGGGATGTTCTAGCGCCTGACGTTTAGGTAATCACTTCCATACCCCTTGGCTGGGAGCTAGAGTAGCCGCCAGGCCGCATTAGTGTCAAAAATGGCTCTGAGCACTATGGGACTCAACTGCTGTGGTCATAAGTCCTCTAGAACTTAGAACTACTTAAACCTAACTAGCCTAAGGACATCACACACATCCATGCCCGAGGCAGGATTCGGACCTGCGACCGTAGCGGTCGTGCGGTTCCAGACTGTAGCGCCTTTAACTGCTCGGCCACTCCGGCCGGCGCATTAGTGTCATTGTTTCTGACAGGTACATGTGTAACGTGCTCAAAAATGTCGCGTGGGAAGCCCCGAGGGTATTGCCGAAATGAGGATTTTAGAGCAATCCTTTGCCGTTTTTTTTCACGTACATGTTAATGTTGCACCCTCACATGATCACGCCACAGGAGGGCGCAAAACAAGAAGGCTGAAAAAGCAGAAGTATCGAAACTTCCTGGCAGATTTAAACTGTGTGCCGGACCGAGACTCGAACTGGGGACCTTTGCCTTTTGCGAGCAAGTGCTAATTCTGCAAGATTCGCAGGAGAGCTTCTGTAAGGTTGGAAGGTGGGAGGCGAGATACTGGCAGAAGTAAAGTTGTGGGGACGGGGCGTGAGTCGTGCTTGGGTAGCTCAGTGGTAGATCAATTGCCCGCGAAAGGCAAAGGTCCCGAGCTCGAGTCTCGGTCCGGCACACAGTTTTAATCTGCCAGGAAGTTTCATATCAGCGCACACTCCGCTGCAGAGTGAATATCTCATTCTGCAAGCAGAAGTATCCTTTGCCACTTCTGAACGCATTCAAATTTCGTTGAATGATTTTGAACGGTCCCCATGTTTCCAACCTGTACACAAGAGCGAAAATTTCGCTCGCGCTGATCGCCAAAGCGGCGCGATCATGTTCAGATGGATACAGCCCCACAATATCCTGACAAAAGGGTTGAAACGCCCGGGCGCAAGCAGTGTCAAGGGTTGTCAAGAACATCGTCCTGTTGCTCATCACACTGCGAAATGTCGTTTTCGACGGCAAAACGTGAAGGAATCAATGCACCAGGGAAAGCGATGTTTCATTGACGCCCTTTATGCCACTGCATGAGGCCTTTTCGGGCCGATTCTGAGCGGCGGTGTTTCTGACAAGGGGACACTCCATACTGTAAATCACGGATTTTGATACGCTTCAAGTATGTTGTAGAGGCAGGTAGTACAAGAAGCGACTGTTGTACGTACATTTGGAACTTCAACTGCAAACCACAAACGGAATTAATATTTGAAAAAATTAATAACTGATTACATCTTTATAATTTCACACACCTTACTCTGTATGTTGATATTCTTTGAAATAAAATTGAAAAATTCAGTTTATTTTGAAAAAAAGGTACACGAGCAGGATTCGAACACGGTACCTCCAGCACGGTAGCCGTGAACCTTTACCGCTACACTACGCTGACTTGCTCAAAGTACATGTAATGTTACGAATATAAAAAGCGTGCAGTGAACTTCAAAATCGATTTTCTCAAAAACCAAGGGCTGCCGCTAAAAAACCGGATAGCCAGGTACTCAGGGTAAGTGCCTCTTCAACATATTTGAAGCGCATCAAAGTCCGTGATTTACAGTATGGAGGGTCCCCTTGTGAAATGTTTTCCTCGTCCACCCATAAGAAAATCGCGTGCTTCAACGTTGGGGGGCACGGTTCTGTTCTGACCGGCATTACAGAGACGTCAAAAGAAGGGGTGAAATTTGAGTAAGAGGGGCTCTGACGACCTTCTCACAGTGTGACTCGTCCACGGTAGCACTGAGCAGAATTGTGGTGAAATTTGATGCCAATGCGACATCATTAACTCACCTTACAGCTCTCACTAAATTTTGAATTGTGGTCTTTCTTTCGCATATTTTTCTATTTGAAGCGTCGCTGAGTACGAAGGTGACGTCGCAAGGCGCCACTCTCCTGCACCGTTACAGAGGAAGTTTGAAGACACCTTTGAACCAAATTTCGAACTTACGCGTTGCAATGGGAGAGAGTTACGGGGTTTCAAAAAGTAATCCTTTAATTTTGTTGAGGAGTACACCTCCAAATCATCTATATCTTTCTAGTGTACTGTGTACGCACAACAAGTAAAATATGCTGCTGTTTCGTTGTATGCAATTTCAGTGGCCAGCAGTGTACGGTGTTCTGCGCAAGCCATTTTTCGGTGTGAGAGGAGGATACTTTCGGTACCCCTGACCCCTAAAGCCTAGTCCACACCTGAACAATGTCGTACGTTATTTGTTGTGGGTCTCCACACTACAAGAGACAGTTTTGTTTTGTTATTATAAAGGGGTTTACAACATTATTGTGCTTGCTGCATCTGATGTCAAATACAGTTTCATATTTTCTTGGATGCGGGGTGACAAGGAATAATTTCTAACAACGGAATCGTTAAATATACAATGTTTCATGAAAAAATAGATAATAGAAAATTACGTTTGCTTCAGACCACCCCATTGCCATGGAGAAAAAAACTCTATTCCATTCGTGTTTTTAGTAGATAATGCTTTTCCTCTGCTACGAAATTTGATGAACACACACTTTAACTACAACAACTGATCATTATCACTTGCTGACAGAATATTCTATTATAGTCTAAGTCGTGCACGTCGCATTATTGAAAATATTTTCGGTATATGGCCCGAAATTTCGAGTTTTACTGAAACGTATAGCAGCACATCCCAGTAATGTGGAGACAATGGTTCTTGCAAGTGCATATTCGTATAATTTTTTACGACGCCATTCAAAACCGAATTACACTCCTGGCTCGCTTGACAAGAAGGATTCTGATGGGAACTTCATAAATAAAGCGTGGAGATTAGAACTGCAAGAATCACAACTTATAGGGCTACAAACTGCACCGAGGATACCTGCAAATGAACTGCAGCAAATCAGATGTGAATTAAGAGGTTACTTCGTGCAGTATCATCTAAAGATTCAGTGCCTTGACAGGATAAAAGTACATGAAAAAAAACATACGTAAGCTACCTTTTCCTATTCTTGTTCTGTACTTCTTAAACAATAAATGCGATTTGAAGTTCGTAACAATTATTAAAAAAAAAGAGTTCAAATGTGTGTGAAATCCTATGGGACTTAACTGCTAAGGTCATCAGTCCCTAAGCTTACACACTACTTAACCTAAATTATCCTAAGGACAAACACACACACACACACACACACATGCCCGAGGGAGGAGTCGAACCTCCGCCGGGATCAGCCGCACAGTCCATGACTGGAGCGCCTAGACCGTTCGGCTAATCCCGCGCGGCGTAACAAATATTAATTTAATATTCTCCTACATTGTAGTTTTCTTCATCAGAGTTGCGAATTCTTCGTAACTGATTGGTAGATAGGAAAAACATGAGAGGTTAATACAGGGTGACACAGAATAACGGGAATGTTAGAAATGAGTAGTGGCAGCCATGGGGTTCGTGACAGTTAGCGAGTAAACAGTCCGCCATTCCAGTAATCATGGATCAGTGGAACGGACAACAGTGTGCGTTAGCCACAAAAATGTTTGGTAGCGTGGTAGAGGGAGTTTCGACGTTTTTATTATTTAGCGCGTCATGATCCGTTCCGTGGACACACGCGATAAAATGTTGGATCAATAACTTTGAAGAGACTGGATCTGCCCTCAAGATGAAACCAACAGGGCGACCAAGAAGTGTGCGTTCTCCAGGGAACATTGTTGTTGTACGCGAGTCTGTCTTACGGAGCCCACGCCGTTCAGTTCATAAGCAAGCAGCAGTGGTTGGAATGTCCCGGGAGAGTGTGCGCAGAATTCTTCATCTTGATTTAAAATTTCATCCGTACAAACCACAGACGGTGCAACAATTGAAGGACAACGATTACCGGTTACGATTAGGATTCTGTCAACAAATGATAACAAAAATAAACAATGACGATGAATTTCTAAACAAGTTGTGGATGTCAGATGAGGCACATTTTCATCTCACAGGTTATGCGAATAAGCACAACGACTGTTACTGGACAAACACAAATCCTAATGACGTTCATGAGCGCCCTTTAGGCGCTAGGAAAGTGGCAGTATGGTGTGGTGTTTCATCACATGGGATTATCGGACCGCGGTGTTTCGCAAATGAACAGGGAAACACAATAAGTGTCAATGCCGATCATTACGTGGAGATGTTACGAACTTTCGTTGCACGTGCATTGAACAACTTTCCAAACGTTCAAGAAGCCTTGTTTCAACAGGACGGACCGACATTACACACTGCACGGCAATCAAAGGCATATGTGCGACAATTGTTTGGCAACCGTGTGATCTCACGATTCGGTAACATTCCCTGGCCCACTAGATCGCCAGATTTATCCCTTTGTGATTCTTCCTTGTGGGGCTACCTCAAGCGCAAAGTCTACACGACTTGACCAAGAGCCCTGGATGAGTTAAAACAGAGAATTCGGGATGCAATTCACAGTATCCCAGCTGAGATGTTGCAAGGTCAATGAGGAATCTCAACAGCAGATTTCACGAATGTATTCGTACAGGAGGGCGCCATCTAAAGGACGTAATTTTTAAAAAATGATAAATTCTATAAATGTTTCGTAAATGGCAAAACTGTAAGGTTTCAATTACTATGAATGCTATTTCTTTCCTTCATCACTTCTAGTTTTATTGGATTGTGGAAATGTTCCCGTTCTTCTGTGCCACCCTGTATGTGAACCATGAACTGCTTTTTAGGAGAAGTTCCACTCTTCCCACTTCCCAGTAATTTCTTGTGTTCCATCCAAAACTGTATTTCAAAGTGTCAATGTTTCTCCGTTTCTGCTTTTAAAACGGCAGACTTGTCCGACAAACATTGTAATACCTGTGTTCATCTGTCGCAGTTTCTCTATTCAATAAGTGCTAATACGTACAAGCAGTTTTTGATTTGAAGATCTTCAAATAGCTCCAAAGTAGTTTCAGCTATCCACATACTGGAAAACATAAAATACATCGGCGCTAGATAACGACAATAACATTGACGACTACGTGCCAGACTGAGCCAATCTTGCCCTGAGCACGTCCACACTTGCAATGTTGCGCAACATTGTTTCAAAGTATCGCGTTTCGATGGGATTCAAATCTTATATCACTTTAGACTCGCAATGCAGTTTGGACACGTAGGAACATGTAGGTCTGAATCACAGCAGGGCCGATTCATACTCAGTTCAGTTGCCCGACAAAGAGGTGCAACATTGGGTAGTGGTGTGGACTAGGCTTGCGTCGAGGAACTCTTGGCGAGTTAGGACGCTGATATCTACTGGCTACTTCGTGTGCTGTGGGACGATAATAGCGAGAATAAGATGGATGCTCCAGTGACATGGATTAAAATCTGTTTTCTGGCCGCTGCAAGTTCGGGATGCGTTACACTCCGTCAAACATAGCGCATGTCTCTGACTGCAAGACGTGTTTGGCGTCTTCTGGAAAGTGACAGCCACTAAATTGGTCAACCCATTCACACTATCACTGAGCGATGTGCTGAACACATGTGTCACATAAAACAAAGGTGGAGTCGGCCGTTTATGAATACTGTCACTTCTAGCTAGATGATGCAATTCTCAGGTTGGAATAAGACGAGAACTTACAACTGATCGTCTGGTTGCACATTTTATTACTTTTTTGTGCTTTATTTCATGAATACCTGCGTTCAGTTCACATATTCTGTGATATATACCATTAAGACAGATGTCCAATGGCATAAAAATCAAATAAACAAAAAATAAAATGAAGAAAGTGCATCTCTCTTATAACTCTATTTCCAATAGAAATGATCCTCTGCAGTGCCTCTAGTTCTTCTTCCTCGTCTCTGCCCCATAAGTTTTAATACTCTCAAGAGCCGACAGTTGTCAAGTAGATAACATATTTTGTATTGTTTGTTGTACTGCTCACTGATTTCCCTGTTTCCATCAGTCATAATTCGACAATTTTGTGTCAGCAGTCGCTAAAATTTTATGTGTTGTCAGCATTAATCATATGCATTTAACAATCTAACTGGCTGAACCACTCGATTTCAGGTCTATGAAAGTATATTCACTGATAACACATTAATCGCATTGTCAACCATCTAACGCCTCTCCCTTTGTTGTTCCTGACGGTGAATATTCTTAAGCTTAACTGTCTTTCAACTTGTGCCTCCTTTTCTTCACCTTCACCGCTCCACAGCCTCTAAGCTGATAAACGAAGTGTTTCGCGTGGCAATTACCTGTGAGCGATACCTTGAACAAAATGCTCTAACTATAGACTTACTCGGCCAACTAAGAAATGACCTCGTCGTCATGTCTGAAATCGTTTACGAACTTACGCTGCTTTCTTAGTACGTCGTAAGAACATCCGTTAAGTATTTCGGAGACAGGAACGTCACAATCCACCAGTCACTACGATTGATAAATTCGGGTGTACGGGTGACGTCGACACAGACAAGCACACACTTGCGACAGGCGCCTCCTCCCGTGCAGCCCGTACCACACGTCCGTATAAAAATGTGTTAGTAGTGAATTTGAATTCTGTTGCATGGGTTAATTGTTCTGTTTTAATTTTTGTGCTGAAAAGCGTTGTGTGATGGCGAGCACAAATGGAAACGCTAAATGTAAGCATAAAACTTTAACTCTTACTGATAAATGGGAAAATATTAAATGGTATGACTGTGGTGAATCTCCAACTTCCATTTCTAAAGCTATTGATATCAAGCTCAACTCTCAAGTTGAGGAAGCTCTGCATGTTTGGTTTAGATGGCAAAGAAGCAGACATGTCTCTATTTCGGCCGATATTTTAAAACAGAAAACTCAGTTTTTTTTATCGTGAAATGACCAACAAAGATGATTTTCGTGCCAGCGATGGTTGGTTCAAATGACTCTGAGCGCTATGGGACTTAACATCTGAGGTCATCAGTCCCCCAGAACTTAGAACTACTTAAACCTAACTAACCTAAGGACATCACACACATCCATGCCCGAGGCAGGATTCGAACCTGCGACCGTAGCGGTCTTGCGGTTCCAGACTGCAGCGCCTTTAACCGCACGGCCACTTCGGCCGGCGATGGTTGGTTAAGAAGCGGTATGGCATTCGTTTCTTGCAGATGAGCGGAGAAAAACTGACGAAACTGAAATTTCTCAGTTAATTTAAGTTTTAAACGCCAAAATCGACTAACTAGGCCTTACGACGTGAAGCACGCTTCAGCTGGCGGTAACACCCAACAAAAACTTTTGTAATGGAAGAAAAAAAAAAGTTTCAGGAAGAAAACCTCAAAAAGAGCGTACCAAGTTGTTGGTGTGCGCAAATGCCACTAGAAGTCATATGTTGAAACTCTTTGCTGTGGTCAAATCCAAGTCCCCACGGGCATTTAAAAACGTAAAAGTCGAATATCTTCCAGTGACGTACAAAAGCTAAAGCCGAACATGAGTTACCCAAGAAGTTTCTTTAAAATGGTTTTCCAACCATTTTGTACAAGAAATCAAAGAGTAGTTGAGAAAAAAATCTGCCACTGAAGGCGCTTTTGTTGTTAGATAATGCTCCAGGACACCCGGACAAGGAAGAATTTAGAGTTGGCTCTGAGCACTATGGGACTTAACTTCTAAGGTCATCAGTCCCCTAGAACTTAGAACTACTTAAACCTAACTAACCTAAGGACATCACACACATCCATGCTCGAGGCAGGATTCGAACCTGCGACCGAATTGAGAGCTAAGACGGCCGATGGTTACATAGAGGCTTTGTATTTGCCAAAAAAGACGACTGCACTGATTCAGCCGATGGATCATAATGTAATCAAAACTTTGAACCCAGAATACGAAAAGCGCCTCTAACTGATATCGGTAGTCAAGCTGATGCAGACGTCACATCTGTCAGAGCAGCATTTGCTTGGCATCAAGTCAAGTCTTTCACTCTGATAAAATCTTGGGAAAATATTTGGCCAGAAAAACCCCTCCTTCCGAAGAAAGACGACAGAGATAACATATCTGAAGATAATAACAAAGTTACCACTTTATGATGACATTAACATTTCACAAAAAGATACAGAAGAATTGAGAAAATGGGTGTTACACCATAACTTTGGTTCTCAACTGGCAGAAGAGGAGATAATCTGGGAAGTTACGCCTCGTGTTGTAGATGACGATCCGATTGAGACGGCCACGGGAGTGAAATGCAATATCATTTGCGATGAAGTTATGGGGGCTACCAACACTTCGATACGTTGGTGTGAACAGAGCGAATTCGACTGCAAGAACATTTTATTTTTAAAAGCCATTCAAGAAAAAGCCATGACGGACTCATTAAAACAAAAACCTATTATAGACTTTTAAGCGATACATACGCTATTTGTGTGTATATATGTTTTTATATACATTTGTAATACACACATATAAATGCATAATAAATTTGTATTATATGTACATATTTATATTTTTTAAAACTTCACTGGCCGTAAAATACATAGTCATGTAATCAATAGGTATTGTAACACTAGGCTTACCGTAGAACACACAGTATATCTATATATATAGAAGAAAATCGTGTTACTTACAACTCAAGAACGGCTGGACCGATTTGGCTGAAAATTGGTGGAGAGGTAACTTAGAACCAGGAGACGGACACAGGATACTTTTTATCCCCTTCGACCGCTATAAAACGTGGTATAACAAAAACGCATCTGCCATGGAATAACAAAACGTAAATGTCAGCTAAACGTCACTATAAAACGTGGTATAACAAAAACGCATCTGACATGGAATAACAAAACGCAAATTACAGCTAAACGTCTATGGTTAAGTATCAGTATATATCATTAATTAAAAATTTAAAGAAATAATTTGTATTTTCTTTGAACCATCCTTAACAATGCCGCGACCAAGACTATCGAATATTTCTCGACAAAGCCGTAATGCAAGAAGGATACAAAACATTGCGAATGAAAGGACTGCCAGTAAGTACTTCTAAGATCAACGACTGCAGACGAAATAAATGCTTGCCTCAAATCATCGAATCTATGGCGCTATGTGAAGAAACTTCAGCTGACAACAAACATGAGAGTTGCATTGCTTAATGATACATCTGCTGTAGATTTCTCTGTGCAATTGCTGACTATCGGTAATTGTCGAGTACCTGTCGAAGAATCGAGAGGCTT